>NC_052356.1:4868109-4871623 GCF_009727055.1 Benincasa hispida | reverse complement strand
GCATGTCCCCAACACGAATGATCAGGATCAGATCTTCTGTGGCAAGTCACAACACTTGTGACCATTCCAGAAAGCGGGCTACGTTCGTAGGATTACCAGGATAAGGTTTCCCTCTTATATCCATATACTACAGACCATTTTGGTTATCACTCAAGACATGATCCACTTGTATGTCACCACATACATACTTGAGTCACATATAAATAACCAGGGATTTTATGTTTATTGGTTTGTGGTAAAGCAACTAAAACAAGTAAATGAGCAAAACAACAAGATGTAAAGTAAATATCATATATTAACAATCACAGGTGTTCATATATATGTTTATAAACTACAGGACACGAGACTTTAGGGCATCAAACCCAACAAGAATCAGAGCAGGTCCATTAATGTTGTCGACGATCAACCTCTATAAATAGAAGCCGATGAGCAGAATTTCATTTTATCCAAGGTTTTCTGCCTGAGGGTGGATCCTTGTGATCCAGACCAAAATGTTAGAAGAAAGCTTGAGAGTTCTTCATCTCCTTCATTCATTCTGAGTAACGACCAGACCCTTCGACGGAGTTAGATCTCGAGAGAGTCAGCTCCACCGTCCATCCATGGCACCACCGGCAGCCTTGACACACATCTGCTGGAAGCAAGACATTGCTTCCAACTGGTCTTTTCATTTTCTCTTCTTTTCTTATATTGTATTGTAGTAGATTTTGGATTAAGAAATTAATACATTGTGTGTTCAATGCATTTCTATATTTCCTTCGATTCTATCCTCATCTTCTTTTTACTTAGCATCCTTAATCTTCACTGCATCACTTAGTGAGATTGTTAGAGTATCACATACTTAATCATGTGGCATAGAAATATGAAGCATGTAGCAAACCATCAGGAGGTGTGCGTTGTGTGAGTATTGTGAGAAAACCTTATTTTCCTAGTGTGAAGCTGTAGCAACGCTTATTTATAGGCAGACACAACGCTTGTCTATGAGTAAAGTCAGCAACAACTAACTACCCGGAAGGGTAAGTGGTTGGTCGCATCAAGCAATGTAAGCAAGTATTCACTAGAGATAGGAATAATCTTACGTCAGCCAAGTTTATGTGGTTACCTTGTCTTATGAGCGCATTATTCATCATTTAGGCATACTTGGGAGAGTAGTCTAAAAACCAAATCTAAGTCTCGAGAGAGCGGATTGGAACGCATAAGCAAGAATGGGGAAGTTAGGAATAAGCTCTGTTGCTATTACACAACGTATGCATCCTACGGAGAGGATATTGCATGTGTCCAAGAAGTAGGATATGGTGGTATACGGTCATCTTGTTTATGTGTGAGAGCACATGAGTAGGAATAGAGACTTAGGAATAAGGCCTCTTGACACTTCGAATATACATCGCATACGTCCTAGAGTTAGGCTCAAGTGTGTGTAGCATGATCGCATAGCTTGCGTTGGCTGAGGTTGCCCTTGCGGTCAAGCTTAGGGTTACGATGAAGACATCCTCACATTTTATCTATTTTTTCATACATTTACTACGCGTCAACAGTTGTCGTGTCTCTACCTCTCATTCATTCTTCCAATGTTTTGTCTGTTAGTTAGGAGTAGGAGTAGTTATTAGCTTATACCTGTCTCTTATACACATCTAGATGTGTATAAGAGACAGCCTCAGAGCTATTCACGGACTGTTGGAGCTTCGAGCCACAGGCCCATTAGATCCCCTGGGTAGCTTGGATAAAGTCAAGAACCAGTGTTTGGGTTAATTTGAAATGTTCAAATTGACAAGAGGAAGATCGATTATATATGATATAATTGGACTAGTTAATTATATATGACATAATTGGCTAAATGTATGAGATACATTATTTTAGAAGAAATGAGATATAAATATGATTTATATCGAGTAGAGAAGAAAATACTATGGTAGATATATGATATCAAACTATAAGTTAAAAATATAAAATAATTATATTATTAATATTTTAGTTGGTTAATTATATGACAATTAAACCAAAAAATCATGTTTGGACGTAGGTATGTGGGGCAACGTCGGTTATTGTAACTGATGAATTAAAATGAAAATGGTTTTCATTTTGGTTCATTCTTCCAAAAGAAACAATGAGCGCACATTGGTAGAATCCTAAGAGATCGCTTTAGCATTTCGAGAGCCTATACGATAGCTCTTCTCCGCCTAAACGATCGTCCATCTCGCGCCTAAACGATCGCACACTAGTTCCTACATGATCACATAGCTTCTCTAAACGATCATATAGTGTGCCGAGTTTACTAAGCGATCGTATACCATTTCCTAAACGATCGTTCAATAAAACCTAAGCAGTCGTTTAGCTTTTTCTAAATGATAAGCATTATGCTATGCGATAGCGCCTTTTTCCCTCCCACTTGCTTATCATCTACACGATCCGTGCTTTCTTCTTCCTCTACAAAATTCACCAAACACCACACATTGGGTTCTCACTCCGAGAATACACGAGGCTCTTTTCTGGTGGTGTCGTCCCCACAACGTTCGTGTTCTTGTGGTTATCCGTACTGCTGTAGTCGACGCTGCTGCTGGGCGTTGGTTAATCTAGTGGAGGGTTCCGCTACATTGAGTTTCGAAGATTGAAGATTGTCTTCAACTGGTATGGCACTCTCTCCCTTGGTATATCTTGTTTATAGCATGTCGTTAATTAAGATTTATTTGCATAACTATATGTTTTGAATGTATAATGTGTATTTCGGTCACGGTGAGATCGGAGCGATCTCATGGAACTCTTCGGTAAGAGATCCTTCAATTGAAACACGTATAGTGGAGAATGAAGATTCTACATGGATACTGGATTCAGAGGCCACTAATCATGTTTGTTTTTAATTCTCAGGAAACTAGTTCCTAGAGGCAGCTTGAAAAAGATGAGATTACTCTCTGGGTTGGATTAGGGGAGGCATCTCAGCTAAAGCAGTGGTGTCACACCCCACCCCAGATCACCCTCTTGGCCTAGAGAAGGGCGTGACTGCAGCAGTTATCAACCCTTAGGCTGACACTTACTGCCTAAAAACTCTTGCGGAATAACTCTGATAACAAATACAAATGATATGCAATGGGATGGCTGTAGGCCCACAATTTATTAACTTAGAAACTTAATATGTTTAGAGTATTTACAACATTAGATTTACAAGTCCCAAAACCCACAAGCCCTAGTCCCTATATGCATAATAGTAACATGTGTACAATATTAACAGTACCCACCTAGCAAACGGTTACAAGTCTTTTGGTTCTTTAGTGGCAGAGTAGATACTGAGCTGTCTTCAAAGAATTTGACCGCTACCTGTGGGGGGGGAACAAAAACATTTAAAAACAGGGTGAGCTTACGCCTAGTGAGTGACCGAGAAAACATAGTAAATTCTCATGCATAATTTCAGAAAATAGTTTTATCTGAAATATAAACTTTTGCAGCATAAATATTTTCCAAGCGTAAATTATATAAAACTGTTTTAAACATAAAACAGTAAAATCATTTCTCAAATCAAAGTGTT
>NC_052356.1:4858375-4866409 GCF_009727055.1 Benincasa hispida | reverse complement strand
CAATCTCGCTGGTCTCGATCTCAATGATCTCGCTCTCAACGATCTCGTTGATCTCACTCTCAACGATCTCGCTCTTAGCTACTGCGATCATTGTTCTCCGTACACGTTTGCTCACCACTTTGTGATACTTTTACATGGAGTTTCCAAATTTTTCCAAAGTAATATTTTCTATATTTTTCTTTAATTCCTTACTCCATACTTCACCTAATTTTTCATACTTAGCCGTATTCTTCCCCGAATTTTCCAAACTCAATCTTCATATTATTCCACATTAATCCCACGTACTTAATTTCTATATTTATTCCCACTTAATAATTTTCCCCAACTTTTCCAATATTATTTTCTCCTTTCAAATCTCCATTCCTTCTTTCACCAATCACACTAACTGTTTTCAACAACCTTTTTATTATACAAATTTCATTGCAATTTTACCAATTAAAGCTCAACTTAAATTATTCAAGGAAAATCTACTTAACACTTAGAAATTTCCTTCCCCTTAACTTAGGATTTAACTTTCACTTAGTTAATTTCTTTTATCACTTGCTTAACTAAGGAAAATAGAAATCCGGGTTTCACAAGTGGGAGCTATTAAGTTAACTTTTGGAAATTGATATTTGTATTTAGAAAATGTTCTTTATGTACTTTCTTGTAAAAGAAATTTGATATCTATTTCCTGTTTGTTGGAAGATTTATACAAAGTAAATTTTTGTCTTAATGAAGCGTTCATTACAAAAAGAGGTATACAAATCTATTCTGCAACCTATAAAGTAACTTATATAAGTTAAAACCATCTAAAGTTGAAGCTATATATAACACAGAAATGTTTAAAACAGCTGAAACTCAAAGAAAAAGGCAACACATTTCTCAAAGTACCTATCTTTGGCACTTGAGACTTGGCCACATCAATCTCAATATGATTGAGAGACTGGCTAAAAGTGGTCTTCTAAACAAGTTAGAAGATGTATTTTTACCACCATATGAGTCATGTCTCGAAGGAAAAATGACAAAAAGATCTTTTTCTGGAAAAGGAATTTGAGCCAAAGAAACCTTAGAGCTCGTGCATTTGGACCTCTGTGGACCGATGAGAGTTAAAGCACGGGGAGGTTATGTATATTTCATTAGCTTTATAGATGATTATTCAGGGTACGATTACATTAACCTAATTCATTTTAAGTCTGAAGCTCCTAAAAAGTTCAAGGAATTTAAGACCGAGGTTAAGAACCAATTAGGTAAATCTATTAAGACACTTCGATCAGATCGAGGTGGGGAGTATCTGGACTTTAAATTCCAAGACTATATGGTAAAACACGGGATTTAGTCACAAGTCTCTGCACCAGGAATGCCTTAGCAAAACGGTGTATCTGAACGGAGAAACATAACCTTGTTGGACATTCTTCGGTCCATGATGAATTATGCCCGGTTGCCTAACTCGTTCTGGGGGTATGTAGTAGGGACTGCGGCTTACATTTTGAATAATGTTCCCTCTAAGAGTGTTTCAAAAACACCTTATGAGTTATGGACAGGATGTAAATCTAGTTTATGTCAATTTTGGATCTGGGGTTGCTCAGCACACGTGTTGGTGCAAAATCCTAAGAAATTGGAACATCGTTCAAAATTATACCGCTTTGTAGGTTACCCTAAAGGAACAAGAGGTGGTCAGTTTTATGATCCTCAGGATGATAAGATAATTGTATCGACAAATGCCACGTTCCTAAAGGAAGACCACATTCGAGATGATAAACCCCGCAGTAAACTAGTATTGGAAGAGATTTCAAATAATGCTACAGACGAATCAACAAAAGTTGTTGATCAGCCTTGCTCATCAACAAGAGTGTTAGATAGATCAGGGACATCTAGTCCATCACATCCTACTCAAGAGTTGAGAGAGCCTCGACGTAGTGGGAGGGTTGTGAGACAGCCTGACCGCTATATGGGTTTAACTGAAACTGAAGTCAACATACCTGATGATGGCTTAGAGAATCTATTAACATATAAAGAAAATGGATGATGTTGATCGAGATCAGTGGATCAAATCCATGGATCTTAAAATAGAGTCTATATACTTTAATCAGTATGGAAACTTGTAGATAAACCTGATGAGGTAAGACCTATCGATTGTAAATGGATCTACAAGCGTAAAAAAGACCATACGGGGAAGGCACATACTTATAAAGCCCGATTAGTAGCAAAAGGTTATACCCAGGTTGAGGGGGTGGACTATGAAGAAATCTTCTCACCTGTTGCTATGATCAAATCTTATGGCTTTAAACAAAATGTTGATGAACCGTGTGTATATAAAAAGATCATCAACTCCACTGTAGCATTTCTAGTTTTGTATGTAAATAATATCCTACTTATTGGGAATAATGTAGGATACCTAACTGACATTAAAAATTGGCTAGCAACCCAATTTCATATGATAGATCTGGGAAATGCGTAGTATGTTCTTGGGATTCAAATAGTTTGAAACCGAAAGAACATAACACTAGCCATATTTCAAACATCTTATATAGACATGCAAGATTCCAAAAGAGGTCTTTTACCTTTTAGGAATGGAATACATTTGCCAAAGGAACAATGTCCTAAGACACCTCAAGAAGTTGAGGATATGAGACGGGTTCCCTATGCATCAACAATCGAAAGTCTGAAGTATGCAATGCTATGTACTCGTCCAGACATATGTTTTGTAGTAGGTATTGTCAGTAGATATCAGTCCAATCCTATGAACATTGGACTGTTGTTAAGAATGAGGATAATATTGCTTATCCATTTACAAAAGCCCTCCCGGCTAAGATTTTCAAGGGTCACCTAAAGATTTTAGGACTACGGGTAGAATAAATAGGGAAAGTGGGAGAAATTGTGGGTATGGAATGCCCTAGTATACTCAACTTTGTTACAACTCATTAGGTAGTCCAAGTGGGAGTTTGTTGGGTTGTATGTACTAAAACTCATAGTTCTGTAAACAGTAAACATATAGAAGTTTATTCAGAAAAGTGTTGTTGAGTGTTTAATAACTCTAAATCCAATAAACTACGAACCCTTGGCCATTGTCATGCATACTTGGACTTTATGTGGAGACATAAACTTGATCAAGTTCAAGTAAAATGACCCAAACCATCTATAGTACTTGGATTAGGTTGAGTACCTATTTCTAGAGACACTATCGAATACGGCCTGCTTTATGATTGTTACAAATGTTGTAAAGTGTCATAAATGACGTGATTGTTCAGGTTGATGCCCTAAAGTCTCGTATCCTATAGTTTGTAAATAGTATATATGAACACCTGTGATTTTTAATATATGATATTTACTTCACATTTTGTTGTTTTGCCCATTTACTTGTTTTATTTGCTTTACCACAAACCAATAAACATAAAATCCCTTGTTATCTGTATGTGACTCAAGCATGTATGTAGTGACATACAAGTGGATCATGTCTTGAGTGATAACCAAAATGGTCTGTAGTATATGGATATAGGAGGGAAACCTTATCCTGGTAATGCTACGGACGCGGCCTGCTTTATGGAATGGTCACAAGTGTTGTGACTTGCCACAGATGGTCTGATTCTGATCATTCGTGTTGGGGACATGTGAGCGGGGGCGTCCTATACAAAGGGTTTGTATAAGACCTGACCACGAAGTGTTAATGTCTTGTTATATAACACCGTTCAAGACAGAGACTTCACTTCACTAGGATGACCGTAGGTAACATAACCTCAATTCTGAGTGAGTTGGGAACTCCTGCCATTGAGGGCGGTATTTTGATTTGTATGGGTGCGAATGGCCAATTCGCTGATTCAAACCTACCATTTTGGGGATACTTCTGATTTGGGAGATGGGAACTCAACTACACAAGATTGAATTCACTCCTTCCCCAAGGCAGGGGTAAGTAGATAGATGGCTCCCTTAAGGGCTGATTCCGGAGCTTGAACGATGTGGTGCCACACATCATATCTTGGCTCGAGAGGTCTTCACACATAGTTGGACTATGTTGTATTGTTTATTAGAGGAATCAATGGTACATAAGGAGTGAGATGTAACTACAGGGGAAAAACGGTAAATTGACACATCTGTACTTACGAGCATCTATGAAGGGTCATCGTACTCATGATTGGTTATATCCAATGGACACAGAAATATATCTGTGGTAAGAAGAGTTCAGTTGTTGGTCTTTAGTGGAATCACTAACAATTAACGGATGGTGAACCTCGTGGCTAAAGAGTTTAGTCAGTTATTCACGTACCGTTGGAGCTTCGAGCCACAGGTCCATTAGGTCACCTGGGTAGCTTGGATAAAGTCGAGAACCAGTGATTGGGTTAATTTGAAATGTTCAAATTGACAAAAGGAAGTTCAATTATATATGATATAATTGGACTGATTGATTATATATAATATATAATTGGCTAAATGTATGAGATACATTATTTTGGAGGAAATTAGATATAAATATGATTTATATCAAGTAGAGGAAAAAATACTATAGTGGATATATGATATCAAACTATAAGATATAAATATTATGATTATATTTATTAATTAAATTAATTGATTAATTATTTAATAAACAACCAATTAATTCACGTTTAAACGTGGGAACATGGGGCCGCGAAGGTTAAGGTAACCGGCGGGTTAAAGTTTGAAAATCATTTTCATTTTGAAGGATTAATTCAGCCATGCTTTTGATATCTTACGCCCAAAAGAAATCGTGAAAGAGCGATCGCGAGAGCCTATACGATAGAATCTCATTCGTCTAAACGATCATATAGTTCACGCGTTCTCATTCGTCTAAACGATCGTATAGTTCACGCGTTCTCTAAACGATCGTATACCTCTTTCTTAAACGATCGTTCAGTTTTTCCTAAACGATCGTGTAGTTCTACTATACGATAAGCGTCTCCGCTATACGATAGTAGAGTTCTTCTCGTGCGCGCTTATCGTCTACACGAAATCTTCTCCTCCGTCCTCTACCAAACTCACCAGAGCCCACTCTTTGGGTTTTTTGCGCTGAGGATACTCAGGTTTCCCTTGTGGTGGTGTTATCCCCGCAACCTTGTTCGTGTACGTTCGGATCATGCAGCAACAGTTGACAGACTTACTGGGTGCTGGTAGATCAGTGGGAGTTTTCCTCTACTGTGGGTTCACACATACAAAGACAGTCTTCCTCTGGTATGAACCCCTTTTCTCTATGTTTTATTGTATTCTGAGCATGTCGTTGATAAATTTAATATGCATAACTTTTAGTATGGAATGTATATCGTTAATGTTTCGATCACTGTGAAATTGGAGCGATCTAAGCCCGCTCATGGAACTCTCGATTTGAAATCCTTCAATTGGTATCAGAGCCAGGTTTCTGATACTCCGATTTCATTGTTGCAACGAAATAATGTTTACATTCATGGTGGGTGCATTTCTACATTGTTTTTAAGTGTTAATACTATTGTGGATGTGCCCAATTAATGGATGTTTTCAGGATGAATTGCCTCGGTCTGTTTAAATTTCTTTTACATTTGCGGTTGTATGTAAAGGCCCCTGCGTTTTTAGGCATATATAATCGTAATCGAGTCTGTATTCAAAGTGTTTGATGTCTTGAGTCATTCGTCGAAGTTCTGGGCAAAGGTTATGGCTCTTCGAGGAAGAAGATCATCTAGGGTTGATCGCATCGTGCAGAAAAGGTTCTATGCGATCGTTGTCCATCGCATCGTGAAGATGAAGGGCTAAGCGACCGTGGTTGAAAGCATCGGTTGAACGATGGGGTATGCGATCAAGAGTTGGTCGTATCGGGAAGACGATCGGGGACACGATCCCTGAGTATCGTTTAATGCACGCGGGAGCTAGACGTTCGTTTAGGTCAGCAAGCTTCACCTTAGTAACTGCTAAACGATTGCCTAGCATCGCAAGGTAATCGTTTACCAGTTGCACGCATCGGTTAAACGATCAGACGCTCACAATATCGTTTTAAAGCGCGCCTAGATGATCGTTTAAGAGTCAGCAAGCTCAATCGCCTAGTAAATTGACTAAACAATCGCTTAGTAACTCAAGGTAAATCGTTTACCTATCGTCGCGACTTACACGATATCATAATCGGACGATTAGGCTTCGTAGCCTCATCGTGATCTACGCGATCCTTTGCCAAATGTTCCTATCGTCTAGTGCGCACTGAACGATGCTCTACCTTACTAAAGAATTGCTACACTGATGGAGACTCCTGGCGGTTCAAAGACCCAGTTCGCCTGGAACCTAGTTTGCTCGATTAAAAATGTAATAGATAGGGTTTTTTCATTCTTAGTTCTTTTTGGTTTAAAGGCTAATCCCGATCCATTAATCTATTTGTTTACATGCGATGTATGTTTTATATTCCATATGGTATCACATATAGTAATCCCCCTAGGTTATGCATTGATCATGCATCATCTCTTTATTGTAATTGTTATAATTTAGAGAAGCGTGATTTTATTATGTAAGAGCATGCTCATGCATCATTAATATAAGAGTTATATTTATGCATGCATAAAAAGCATTGACATGCATCATCTTTATATTATAATTGTTATAGTATAAGGGTGAATGATAGCATAAGGGTGAATGATAGCATATTTGCTTGGTTATTACGCGTTTTATCAAAGTTATATAGTAATGACCGGGCATTGTATGAAGCATGACACATAGGTTACTTTATAATTGTTATAGTTAGAACTAAAAGAAATAAGATAGACATGCATGCTCACTTAGGTTTAATTCATGTTTTAAAATGTTTAAAACTTGGATCACATAGACCTAAGATCACGGTTCTAATATGATGAGCAACCCTAAGGCTTTAATCTTTTAATCAGTTTGATATGATTAAATTGGCTAATAAAAGGTTAAAGTATAGCAAATCTATCTATAAGAGACCTTTTGTCCAAGGCGGTTCTTTCTAGGCTGGGGTATTTATGTTGACGGAAACGTAACACCCCTACTTGGGAACTTACCTGGAAAGGTGAATTATATAGATTTGATGCATGCATACAAGTTAAGGACAGTCCATTAAAGTGTTTAAATGTAACTACTTGAACTTGTTTATATTTCATAAACAAACGTTGTTTATGAGCAGACTTTAAAAAGATCATTTAGACGAAAATCAGTAGTCGGATTGTCTAGGTTATGAATCCCTAAGTAGAACATTCAGTGTGAGGTACTTGGGGCATCAGCTTCACTTAAACCTTTCATTTTTCTCCTAAAGTCCACACCATGAGATCTATCCTCGGCCTCGCGGTACCTTTGGCGTGTCCCCCTAATGGACGGTGTTTGGGTAGGTCAATATCAAGGTGGATGGAGAGAATGTTCATAGTAAGTGGGAACGGGAAGTGCGACAGCATATCCCTCGGTCTCCCTCGTTAGGTTGAATAAAGTTACTGCGCATCGCCTCGAGGCACCCTGGGAGTGTCCCCCTAAAGGATGGCAGTTTTGCGCGTTTCTTTATTTGATCTTCTGTAAGAGAATAGGGTAGCTTAGTCTCTTGTCCTAATCTATCTTTTCCCTACAGTAAGCGCATTAGGGCGGGACTCTGGCACCAAAAATGAAGGGTTACACTTACACGAAATAGTTAAATGTTAACGATTCCTGACCGAAAAAATGGTGGTTGTTAGGTTCAGTTCCAAGAGTTGGTTCTGCCTAATGGTTGAGAATGTCTCATCCCAGTGAAGGGGCAACTGATCAACCCACTGGTGGCGTTTGTCCTGACTTACTAGGCATCATTGCAAAATAGGAGTCTATAACTTAGGGTACTTGAAACTGTTTTGCAAAACTAATTGGTTTTAAAAGTGGTTTAGCAAAAACTAATCAAGATTTTTTCGTATTTTCAGCAACTTTTTCAAATGGCTACAGCCACCGTATCACTATTAAGCGCCGAAAAATTAACTGGTGAAAATTTTTCAACATGGAAACATATGATCACGAAAATTCTAATCATCGAGGATCTCATGTTCACTCTCACGGAGGCTTGTCCTCCTATTCCAACTCCAAATGCCACTCAAAATGTTCAGGAGGCATACGAGC
>NC_052356.1:4856530-4857922 GCF_009727055.1 Benincasa hispida | reverse complement strand
TACTTCTAACTCTGCAAAGGGAAAGAAGAAGAAGGGTGGTAAGGGAAAAGAGAAGGCATCTGCTAACCCACCGTCTGTCACCTCGAGGAGGCGTCCACCAGTTGCTAAGGGAAAGTATTTACATTGTAATCAAGATGGAAATTGGAAGAGAAATTGTCCTCGGTATTTGAAGAAGAAGAAAGCAACCAAGGCTAAGACCAAGGCGGATAAAGGTAAATATGATTTACTTATGCTTGAAACTTGTTTAGTGGAGAATGATGATTCGGCCTGGATAATTGATTCAAGCGCCATTAACCATGTTTGTTCTTCTTTTTAGAGGATTAGATCTTGGCGACAGCTGAAGGCTGGTGAGATGACGATGCGAGTAGGCACCGGGCACGTCATCTCAGCTGTGGCAGTGGGAGGGCTCTAGTTGACTTTACAGAATAGGTTTCTAAATTTAAATGATGTATATATTGTTCCTGAGCTAAAAAGGAACTTTATTTCTGTAAAGTGCTTATTGCAATGTAAATACATTATTTCTTTCAATTTGAGTAAAGCGTTTATTCATAAAGATGGTGTTTTTATTTGCATAGCAAATCTGGAATTGAATTTATATATGCTAAGGCCGTTAGCCATTAATTCCCTTCATAATATTGAAATGTTCAGAACTGTCGTAACTCAATCAAAATTTCAATGAATTTCTCTAAAAGAAAATGCCTAACTTTGGCATCTAAATTTAGGGCACATCAATCTCAATAGGATTGAGAGATTGGTGAAGAATGGACTTCTAAGTAAGTTAGAAGAAAATTCTTTACCTGTGTGTGAATCTTGCCTTGAGGGTAACATGACTAAATGACCTTTTACTAGAAAAGGTTTTAGAGCCAAAGAGCCTCTTGATTTAGTACATTCTAACCTTTGTGGTCCTATGAATGTGCGAGCCCCAGGTGGCTATGAGTATTTTATCAGTTTTACTGATGATTACTCCAGGTATTGGTATGTTTATCTTTTGCAATGGAAGTCTGAATCCTTTGAAAAGTTCAAAGAGTTCAAGGCTGAAGTTGAAAACGCATTGGATAGACGGATTAAAACACTTCAATCAGATCGAGATGGAGAGTTTTTGGACTCCGCATTCCAGGACTATTTGATAGAACATGGAATTGTTTTCCAACTCTCAGCGTCGGGTACATCTCAGTAGAATGGTGTAGCGGAGAGGAGAAATAGGACCTTGTTAGACATGGTTCGTTCGATGATGAGTTACGCTTCCTTACCGGACTCGTTTTGGGGTTTCGCAGTGGAGACTGTGGTGTACATACTCAACTGTATTCCCTCCAAGAGTGTTGCAAGAACACCTCTGGAGTTGTGGAATGGGCATAAAGCTAGTTTACGTTATTTCTGCATTTGAGGTTGCCC
>NC_052356.1:4845703-4856346 GCF_009727055.1 Benincasa hispida | reverse complement strand
CCTGCACATGTGCTTGAGGCTAATCCCAAGAAGTTGGAACCACGGTCGAGGTTATGCCTCTTTGTAGGCTACCCCAAAGGTACACGAGGGGGTTATTTTTATGATCCAATGGAAAGTAGGGTGTTTGTTTTAACAACAAATGCTACTTTCCTAGAGGAGGATCATATAAGGGAGCACAGTCCACAAAGCAAAGTCGTGTTACGTGAGCTTTCCAATGAAACTATTGAAACTTCAACAAGAGTTGTTGAAGAGCCTGCTACATCAACAAGAGTTGTTGATGAAAGTTCATCCAGTAGGTCGGCTCCACCTCAAGAGTTGAGGGAACCTCGACATAGTGGGAGGGTTGCAAACCCACCCGTTCACTATCTGGGTTTCACGGAAATCCTTGCTATGGTAGCAGATGGTGACGTCGAGGATCCGTTGTCTTATAAGAAAGCAATGGAGGATGTTGACCGGGATGAATGGATCATAGCCATGGATCTTGAGATGGAGTCAATGTATTTCAACTCAGTATGGGATCTTGTAGATCAGCCTGATGGGGTTCGCCCTATAGGTTGTAAATGGATCTACAAGCGCAAACGGGGTTCTGATGGGAAGGTACAGACCTTCAAGGCTCGACTTATGGCAAAGGGTTATACCCAGGTAGATGGAATCGACTATGAGGAGACTTTCTCGCTTTTTTCCATGTTGAAGTCGATCCGCATCCTTCTGTCCATTGCAGCTTATTATAATTATGAGACCTGGAAAATGGACGTCAAGACGGCCTTTCTGAATGGCAATTTTGAGGAGAGCATTTATATGGTGCAGCCTGAGGGATTCATAGCCCAAGGTCAAGAACAAAAGGTTTGCAAACTGAATCGGTCCATTTATGGACTGAAACAGGCTTCTCGATCTTGGAACATACGATTTGATGTTGCAATCAAGTCGTATGGCTTTGACCAAAATGTTGATGAACCTTGTATCTACAAGAAGATCATTAACGCTTCAGTAGTCTTCTTAGTGTTGTATGTAGACGATATCCTACTCATTAGGAATGATGTAGGTCTACTAATTGCAGTTAAGAACTAGCTAGCGACCCAATTCCAAATGAAAGATTTGGGAGAGGCTCAGTTTGTTCTAGGTATCCAGATCTTTTGAGATCGTAAGAACAAAGTGTTAGCACTGTCTCAGGCATCGTACATTGACAAAATGTTGCTCAAGTACTCGATGCAGGACTTTAAGAGGGGCCTACTACCATTTAGGCATGAAGCCACTTTGTCTAAGGAAATGTGTCCTAAGATGTCTCAAGAGGTTGAGGAAATGAGACGGGTCCCATATGCGTCTGCCGTTGGCAGTTTAATGTACGCAATACTCTGTACTCGTCCAGACATCTGCTACACTGTGGGCATAGTCAGTAGGTATCAGTCTAACCCAGGCCAGGGTCACTGGACCGCAGTGAAGAACATCCTCAACTATCTTCAGAGAACGAGAGATTACATGCTCGTGTATGGTTCTAGGGATTTAATCCTTACAGGATACACAAATTCTGACTTTCAGACTGATAAGAACTCTCACAAGTCCACATCAGGGTCAGTCTTCACTCTTAACGGAGGAGTTGTAGTGTGGCAAAGCACTAAACAAGGGTGCATCATCGACTCCATTATGAAGGCGGAGTACGTAGCGGCTTGCGAAGCTACTAAGGAGGCCATCTGGCTCAGGAAGTTCTTGACATACCTGGAAGTTGTTCTAGATATGTCTAGACCCATTACCCTCTATTGTGCTAATAGTGGGGCAGTGGTGAACTCTAAGAAGCCAAGGAGTCACCACCGCGGTAAACACATAGAGCGGAAGTATCATCTGATCTGCGAGATAGTGCATCGAAGGGACATGATCGTCACGCAGATCGCTTCGAAGCACAATGTTGCTGACCCTTTTACGAAGGCTCTCATGGCTACAGTATTTGAGGATCACCTACGGAGCATGGGTCTACAGGATTGCCCGCGGCTGAACTAGGGTAAGTGGGAGATTTTATTGTACTGGGCTTTTATGTGCCCTAGTTTATTGTTTTGTACTAAATTTTTTGTACACCCCACTTCGCTTTAGGATAAGTGGTAGATTGTTGGGGTCGATGCCCTAAAGTCTCGTGTCCTGTAGTTTGTAAACAGTATATACGAACACATGTGATTATTAATCTATGATATTTACTTCACATCTTCTTGTTTTGCTCATTTACTTATTTTATTTGCTTTACCACAAACCAATAAACATAAAATCCCTTGTTATATGTATGTGACTCAAGCATATATGTGGTGACATACAAGTGGATCATTTCTTGAGTGATAACCAAAATGGTCTGTAGTATATGGATATAGGAGGGAAACCTTATCCTGGTAATGCTACGAACGCGGCCTGCTTTATGGAATGGTCACATGTGTTGTGACTTGCCACAGATGGTCTGATCCTGATCATTCGTGTTGGGGACATGCGAGCGGGGGCGTCCTATACAACGAGTTTGTATAAGACCTGAGTACGAAGTGTTAATGTCTCGTTATATAACACCGTTCAAGACAGAGACTTCACTTCACTAGGATGACCATAAGTAACATCACCTCAATTCTGAGTGAGTTAGGAACTTCTGCCATTGAAGGCGGTTCTTTGATTTGTAAGGGTGCGAGTGGCCAAGTCGCCGATTCAAACCTACCATTTTTGGGATACGTCTGATTTGGGAGTTGGGAACTCAACTACACAAGATTGAATTCACTCCTTCCCCGAGGCAGGGGTAAGTAAATAGATGGATCCCTTAAAGGCTGATTTCGGGGATTGAACGATGTGGCACCACGCATCTTCTCTTGGCTCGAGACTTGTTCACACATAGTTGGACTATGTTGTATTGTTCATTAAAGGAATCAGTGGTACATAAGAAGTGAAATGTAACTACAGAGGCAAAACGGTAAATTGACCCCTCTGTACTTACGAGCATCTGTGAAGGGTCATTGTACTCATGATTGGTTATATCCAATAGACACAGAAATATATCTGTGGTAAGAAGAGTTCAGCTGTTGGTCTTTAGTGGAATCACTAACAGTTAACGAATGGTGAATCTCGTGGCTAAAGAGTTTAGTCAGCTATTCGCGTACCTTTGAAGCTTCGAGCCACGGGTCCATTAGGTACCTGGTGGTAGCTTGTAGAATAAAGTCGAGAAACTAGTGATTGGGTTAATTTGAAATGTCCAAATTGACAAGAGGAAGGTTCAATTATATATGATATAATTGGACTGGTTAAGTTATATATGATATAATTGGCTAAATATTGAGATACATTATTTTGGAGGAAATTTAGATATAAAATATTGATTTATATCAGTAGAGAGGAAAAATTCTATAGTAGTATTATATGATATCAAACTTTATAGGATATAATATAATATGATGTATTTATTAATTAAATTAATTGATTAATTATTTAATAAATTAACCAATTAATTCCACATTTTGAACGTCGGACAATGGGGCGGCGATGTGTTAAGGTAAAACCAGCGGCGTTAAAGTTTGAAATCGTTTCATTTTGAAGGGATTAAATTTCAGTCGATTTCTTTTTGATTATCCCCGTGCCACAAGAAATCTTGAAAGAGCGATCGCCCGAAAGCCTATTACGAGATAGGAATCTCATCGTCTAAACGATACCATCTAGTTCATTGCGTTTTCCTAAACAATCGTATTAACCTCTTTTCTAAATACGAATGTTTCAATTTTTTCCGTAAAACGATCGTTGTAGTTCTACTTACGATAAGCTGTCTCCGCTATACAGATAGTAGAGTTCTTCTCGTGCGACCGTTACGTACTAACACGAAATCTTCTCCTCCGTCCTCTACCAAACTCACCAGAGCCCACTATTTGGGTTTTTGACACCGAGGATACTCGGGTTTCCTTTGTAGTGGTGTTGTCCCCGCGGCCTTGTTCGTGTACATTCGGATTGTGCAGTAGCAGTTGACAGACTCGCCGGGTGCTGGTAGATCGGTGGGAATTTTCCGTTGTTGTGGGTTCACATATACGAAGACAGCCTTCCTCTGGTATGAACCCCTTTTCTCTATGTTTTATTGTATTCTAAGCATGCCGTTGATAAATTTAATATGCATAACTGTTAGTATAGAATGTATATCGTTTATGTTTCGATCACTGTGAAATCGGAGTGATCTAAGCCCGCTCATGGAACTCTCGGTTTGAAATCCTTCAGTGATCAGTTTGTTCATCTAGAGACATGTGAGCATGGGTGTTCTACATGATGAGATCGTGTAAGATAGGCCTCGAAATAATCACTGTTACGTATTAATTGCATTTACTGTTAACACTGATTAATTTCACTTCTTGATGACCTAGATAACTTGATCTGAATCCTGAGTTATCTATGAACTCTTGTTCATTCTCGATTGTCCCTTGATCTGCATAGGTGAAGGTAAGCTTAGCGTCGCTGCTCAATATGTCTCCCATTTCAGAGATAAGACTGGGTAAATGTATGGGAACATAGAATTTGCAAGATGGAATTCACTGCTATCTATTTTAGGGATAGTAGAAAGGTTGTTCCCTTAAGGGCTGATCCCGAGTCTTGAATAAGGGGTCTCATCCTCTCGTTGGCCTGAGAGGGAATGGATTTAGTAATTATGATCCTAAATCAATTATTCATTAGAGGGACAGTGGTACTTAAAGAGAAAAGATGTAACTCAGGGGTATTTTTGTATGTGACCTAGCTGAGGTTATGAATAACCTATAAAGGATCAACTTATTAATGACGGTTATATCAAATGGACACATAATATATCTACAGTGAGGGGAAGTTACTACAGGCTATAATGGACATTCCTGTTAGTTAACAAATGTTGATTAACTAAGTTAAAGAGTTTGACCAATTAGTCTCGGATCGTTGGAGTCCATGATCTGTTGGTCCATCGGGTCTCCTTGTTAGCTGAATACGGACAAAATTGAAGAACTAGGTGAAGTGAGAATTTGAAATGTTCAAATTCATCTTAAGGGATAATTGTATTTTATATGAAATATAATTTACAATTAGATCATTAATTTTTAATTGTTTTTTAGAGTATATTTGATCATTAGCATGAAAGTATTTTTCAAACTTGATTAATATGATTAATCAAAACTAGGTGTCTTATACAATTTAATATGTGATATTAAATTTGTTTATTTGTATTTAATTGAAATTGATTAAATAATTTTCAAAATTTGAGAATTTTATTTCATTTTGTTAATTAAAAAATTAGTTAGTGGAAAAATCCTATTGTTGGATTTTCCCACTAACTAAGTGGACTTTGGAGTGACATTTCCCAAGCTTGGCACCTAGAGATTACATGCTAATGGAGTTTGAGGTGGAAGACATGCAAATGAGATTTTGCATGTGTTTTCTCTACAAAAGACTTTGTTTTTTAATTTTGCAAGATTAATGCTTTCTTGACAATTAACTTAAATTCTTCCACCAAATTCCATTTGCTCTCCTACTTAATATAGTGAAATTCCCTTATTTTAACTAACATATCGATCCTACAATCGTGTTCTTCAATCGGAGAACATCGGGATTTACCGTTGGTGGTGTTGATCGAGCTCGGGAGAGGAAGATTGTGGTGGAGTCTTCAAAGGTTGTATTCTCTAACCCTTTGCATGCTTATTCTTATTTTAATGCAGTTAGAATGTTGTCGATTTCATCGCTTTCGTTGTGCATGCTTCATTTTAGTTCCATCAATTTTATATATATGTATATGGTTTTATTAAATATAAAAAAAATATGTGACCTTTTGTTTTATATATATAATTAACATGTTTCATTTAACACTAGAAATCAGGCATTGCCTCAATGGTTATGTAAGGCACGACAATCCTTGCCCCAGTGCATCTTTTTTTATATATATACTTTTTTTATTATTATTTTAACTTCTTAAAATATATGTTGTTGAGGTTGATGCTCTGAATCTCGTAGGGTCTTGTAGTTTGTAATTGTATTGTCCAAACATTTTATTTATTTAATAAAAATATGAGATGTTTTATTTGACATTTAATAGCATTAAACCCACGAACCAATAAACTAACATCCAAGGTTATCTTCTCTATCTTAAACATGTATGCAGAGACATATAGGTGGGTCTTGTTTAAGTGATAACCTAAATGGTATGTAGTCGATTGGTGATACTACGAGTAAGACCTGCTTTGTAGATGTTACAATTGTTGTAAAGTGCTACAAGTTATCTACTCTGATAATTCATATGGAGACATGTGAGCGGGGATATTCTATACGAAGGAGTTTATATAAGACCAGACCACGAAATGACTAGTCTCATTATTTAACATCGTTCATAATAGAGACTTACATTTCACCAAGATGACTATAGATGACATGACCTGAATCTTGAATGGGTTGTGAACTCCTGCCTATGAAGGCGATCCTTTGATTTGTATTGGTGAGAGTGGTCAGATCGTCGACTCAACAAGCTTACCATTTTGGGGATTCATCTAATTGGGAGTTGAGAACATAGCTACACAAGACAAAATTGACTCTTTCCTCGAGGTAAGGGAAAGTAGATAAATTGCTCCCCTAAGGACTGATTCGGGGGCTTGAACAATGTGGTGTCACACCCTCTCTTGGCTGAGAGGTGTTTAGTCATAGTTAGACTGTGGTTTATTATTCATTAGAGGGATCAATGGTACTTAAGGAGTTAGATGTAACGACATGGGTAAAACGTAATTTTTGTCCAGCTATACTTACGAGCAATTTGTGAAGGGTCAATGTAATGTTGATTGGGTAATCCAATAGACACTTAATTAATTACTCAAGTATCATTAAGCTTTAAACTATAGGTCCATGAGGTCCTCCTATAGCTCAATGGGGATTATATGAGAATCAATTTTGAATTAATTTGAATTGTTCAAATTAATTGAGAGAATTAATTATCTGTGATATAATTAATTTAATTTAATTATACATGATATAATTACTATAATGTATTTGATACATTATAATTTATAGTTTATTTGAGTTGAAATAAATATTAATTATATGAATTAGATTCATATAATTAAATTTAGTATAAATGAGATTTATATTAAATATCGTTCATTATTGAGAGAATTAAACTATAGGTGATATTGTATTGGATACAATATTAAACTATAGGTTATATGTTATATTTGATATAACATATAATTTAATTAATATATATATATATATATGATAAAGTGGTTATCATATAAATATATATTATTATTTTATTAAAATTAGTTTTATTAATTATTTTTATTTTTCGAAAAATAATTTTAGGGAGTCAACTCCCTCCCCCTTTTCTCTCTACTAGGTGACATGGGGAGAGGTTGGTTGATCATTTTTCATCGTCTTCTTCCTTCTTTAGGCTTTTACAGAGGAGTTAAGAAAAAAAATCAATCAACAGAAAAAATCTCTCTAAGAAAAGTTTTCAATCTCACACCTCTCTTCTTCTCTCTTTTTTCTCTCACTTTCAAATACCTAAGAGCCCACAAAACTCCTTAGTGTTCTTGAGTCATTCATGGTTGTCCAGTCATTTTCTAGAGAAGATGGAGCCAAGAATTGAAGGAGATCCAAAGAAAATCGAAACTATACAATGCATTTTGTATAATAGCATTGCAACGTTGTGCCCTAACGTTGCAACGCTATGATTAGGCGAACAAAAAGTTCTATTAGTAGTGTTGTAACGCTAGTTCACAGCATTGCAACACTACGAGATGGAAAGAACTATCCAGTTCACGGTCGTTTTGGTTCGTGGCTCACTTGGCTCGTTTGCGGTTCAATCAGTTCGAGCGATTCGGGTCGAGTTCGGAGGCTGGACGGTTCGGTTCGAGCGATTCAAGGTCTGGTTTGCTTGTTTTGAAACAGATGACTATTTATTTATGTAATAGATAGTTACTTTGATTAATTAAATTAATATAAGTGTTAAATTAGTTTAATTAATTGTTTAAGTGCCTAATCTCAATCCAATATTTTTTTTTTAGTAATTATGCATTTGATGTATGATTTTAATTAATTATTATATGTCATAATGTATGTCATATAGTATAAAATCCCACCATAGGTTATGCATTTAATTTCATGCATCATTTATATTATAAGTGTTATAATATATATAGTTGCATGATTTATTTTTTATAGCATGCTCCTGCATCATATAATATAAGTGTTATAATATATGTTTGCATGCATTAATAACATTGTCATGCATCATTTATATAATAAATGTTATAATATATAGTTTTGTGTATGTATGGATGAATGTTATTAATTATTTCATTACATTATTATATAATTGTTACATATAGTTAGTAATGAAATGGAATTGCATGAAGCATGACATTACCTTAGGTAATTTATAATTGTTATAGTTTACTAAGTATGTCAATGAATGCAATTGTTTGGTTTTAATTTATTTTATTTGTTTAGAAAAGTTATAATTAAATGAAATTAAAAATTAAAAATCAATAATTCAGAATTGCATGCAGACCTTATGTTAAAATCATCTTTTAAAATAGTTTTAAAATATGATTCACATAAACCTAAGATCACTTTTCAAATAAGATTAGAAATTAAGTTTAATCTTTTAACCAGTTTAATAGGATTAAATTGATTCTTAATTAAAAGATTAAATTTGTAACAAATGTATCTATAAGGGATCTTTTGTCTAAGGTTTGCTCTATCTAGGCTGGGATATTTAAGTTGACGGAAACGTAACACCCCTACCTAGGAACTTACCTGGAAAGGTGAATTAGATAAAGTTTATTAAAATGCTTAATAAACACTAATCAAAGTTGTTTAATTATCCAAAGTAAGTGTTGCTTTTGGGAAAATTCAACCAGTAGCTGGATTTTTCTAAGTTAAATAACCCTAAGTATAACACTCAGTGGGAGGAAAATGGGGTATGATACTTCATTTATCTTTTTACGTTTCTCCTTAAAAGTTGGCACCGTGAGATCTATACTCATCCTTAAGACACCTTTGCTTGTGTCCCCCTATGAATGGTGTTTGTATAAATCAATAACAAGGTGAATGAAGAGAGTGTTAATAGTAAGTGGGAGTGGAACGTGTGTCAACATATCCCACAGTCTCTCTCATTAGTTGGTAGTAAAGTTTCATGCTCGGCCTCGAGGCACCTTTGCTTGTATCCCCCTATGGAATTTGCATGATTCTTTACCTCTAACTCCAGTAATGGATAGCATTACTTTTTTTAACTCAATCGGTTTTTCCCTGCGATTGGCTCATTAGGGTAGAACTCTAGAATCTAAAATTAGGGATTACACTTACAAGAAACATTAAGGGAGTTTAACAATTTCTAGATCGAACAATGTGATTGATAGTTACAGTAACAAGGGGTTATTCTGTCTATTGGTTGAGATAGTTTCATTTCAGTGAATGGGTACTTGATCACCTTATGATGGCTTTTGTCCTGACTCACTAAAATATCATTGCAAAATAGATGTCAATTAGGGTGCATTAAATTATTTTGCTAAATTTAATTGGTTTTTCAGAAGGTTAACACATAGATACTAATATAAATGATTTGTATGGTTTCAGAAATTTATTAACTATGACTACTGCAACACTTAATTTGCTTGTCGCCGACAAACTAACGAACGAAAACTATACAAAAACACAATCAACACAATTTTAATTATCGGTGACCTCCACCTTATCTTTATGGAGGATTATCCATCTATTCATGCTTCAAATGCCACTCGAAATGTTAGAGAGGCATACAAGCGCTAGACACAGGAAAACGAGAAGGTTTAAGCGTATATCTTGGCAAGCCTTTCAGAACGATTGGCCAAGAAACATAAGCCCATGATCACTGCACATGAGATCATGGAGTCCCTGCGGGGATGTTCGTACAACTATCCTCACAACTCAGGCACGACGCTCCTAAACACATCTTCAATGCTTGTATGCAAGAAGAGGCATCTGTTAAAGAACATGTTCTCAATAAGATGGTCCACTTCAACATGGCAGAGATGAATGGGTTTGTCATTGATAAAACCCGTCGGTTAGCTTCATTTTGGAATCTTTACATGAAAGTTTCCTGCAGTTCCGTACTAATTCTATTATGAACGAATTAACTACAACCTGACCACCTTACTCAATGAGCTTCAGATTTTTCAGTCCTTGATGAAAAGCAAGGAACAAAAGGGAGAGGCAAATGTTGCCTCATTCTCAAAGAAGTTCTACAGAGGATCGTCCTCTGCAACTAAGTCTGCACCTTCTTCTTCCGGCACCAAAAAGTGGAAGAAGCAAAAAGGTGAAAGGAGAAAGCTAACCCACCAGCTGCAATCCAGATGCGCAAGAAGGCCAAGGCTGCAAAGAGAATCTATTTTCACTGCAACCATGAGGGACATTGGAAGAGGAACTGTCCCAAATACTTAGTAGAAAAGAAGAAGTTCAAGCAAGATAAATATGTTGGTTTTTTGGCCTTTAATCTCAAATTAATTAATTTTAACTAATTAATTAATCAATGTTTTGATGATAACAAATTCAATTTTTAATTACTGAAAATCTTAGTGTTTTAATATGTCCATAGCGTAGAGCTAGGAACAACAATTCCAACACCTCTTGAATCACTCAAATCGGAGCTAAAACGAAGACGATATGAC
>NC_052356.1:4797419-4845678 GCF_009727055.1 Benincasa hispida | reverse complement strand
CAAAAAATCAATATCAATCCACATATATTGTACTAAAAGCATATCATAATTTCTCCTAGTCCTTAATAAAAAGAGTAGTATCAATTTTCCCCAATTTAAAAATCCATTCTTCAAACAAGAAAATTACTAAGTCTTCTATATACCAAAGCTTCTTGGAGCTTATTTTTAAGCCCATAAAGAGCCTTTTTCAACTTAATAGACATGATTAAGGAAATCAAAAAATACGTTTTCAAAACCCTGGAGGTTGTTCTACAAAACTTCCTCATGATATAACCATTTTAAAAAGCACTTTTCACAACCATTTGAATAGCAAAAATGAAATTCTTATAGAAGCCAAAAGCAAGCAACATTCTATAGCTTCTAATCTCAGCAACGGGTGGCCAAAAGTTTCTTCATAATCTATCTTTTCCTCTTTTGACAAATAACTTGAGCTTACAAGTCTAAGCTTTATTTACTAATGATATTTCCATTTTCATCCATTTTATTTCTAAAGATCCATTTAATTCCAATATATAGAAGCATGAGAGGGGCCTAGGGACTAAACTCCCAACTATATGTGCTTTCAAATAGATTAATTCTTCTTGCATAGCAAATCCAAACTTCATCAATTTTCGGCATCTTTTAAAACTTTTGTTCAATTTGAGAAACAAAAAGCAAGATATAATTAAACTATTAAGAAGATGAAACGATGTTTTCACACCTTGTTCGGGTCACTCAAGATTAATTAATTCTTTGGTGGAAGGAGCATAGCTCAACTCTTTAGGCATGGGATGAAGAACCAACTTCATTCTTTTTGATTAAGCCTCAACCTCTTGCTTACTTGAACCATTTCCCTTGTTTTGTCCATAAAAAGTAATTCCAAATTTCTTCTAACATAAACTATAAATAGGCTATTAAATTAAACTTGCAAGATTCATCAAATTACTTCACATGCAAGATTCCTCAATTTACTAAAGTCTTTTATTGAAAACTCTATAAGCTTTACTAGTAGAAGGAATAGCCAAGGAAAATACCAACATCCGTCTAGAATCAAATTTTCCAAGTTTTCTTTTATTCAAAATAAAACATTTGCAACCAAAACTTTGAAATACCCAATATTTGGAATTTTGTTATGCCAAATTCATAAGAAGTTTATCCAAAAAAGGTCTAATTAAAACTCTATTAAAACATAACAAGTGGTGTTAACGGCTTCTGCCCAAAGTATGTAGGTAAACCAATACTCATGCAACATTTGATCTAGCAAATTCTTGCAAGTACGATTTTCCTTTCAACTACACCGTTTTTGTTGAGAGGTTCTGGAGCGGAGAAATTATGAGAAAAATCATTTTCTTCACAAAAAGTTTTCAAAAAAGCATTGCGATCAATTCTCCTCCATGATCACACCTAATTTTAGAAATAAAAAAAACCTTTTTCATTTTGAAACTCTTTTTGCAAAAACTAGAAAAAGCTTTTCAAAGTATCATCCTTATGTTTTAGCGATCAAAACCCAAGTAAATCTTGAAAAATCATCAACTATACAAAAAAAAAAAGTTCCCTCCAAACTAGCAATTTCTAGAAAAGGCCAAATAACAGTCCATGTGTAATAGTTGAAGGGTGTCTAGTTGTAGAGATTACATTTTTTAGAATTTGAAAGAGGACTTAGTTTGCTTACCCATTTTTTGACAAGCATCTACAAACTTTGTCTTTTTCAATAAATTTGGAAGACCTCTAACTACAAGAATTCTTGGAAATATTTTGAAATTAAGCTGCAATGCTAGCATGTCCTAGTTCTTCTATTGCCATAACCAGAGAATCATTAATGCAAAGCGCGATTAAACATTTATCATCTAATAGGACAATCATTCAAATCAAATAGGTTATAAACATTTTTCATTCTCTATTTCCAACAAATTATAACTTTTTCTATCACTAGCCATTTTTCAATGATGCAATTCTTTTATCAAAAACACACAACTCTAAACCTTTATCAACATAATTGAACTAATACTAAGGTAAAATCAATGCTTCAAAACAATTCAACCAAAAGTACATTTTTCAATTAAAAGATAAGGATTCATTACCTATACTACCTTTATCAATTTATTTTACCTTTTCTTGTTTATCACCAAAGGTCTACAAGACCTCCATCCTTTTTGGAGAGAGACGACAAACTTGGACGAGTCTTCCGTCATGTGCCTCGAGCAACCACTATCCAAGTACCACCTTGTTTTTCTTACAGGCTTTCAAACAAACCTACAAACACAAATGTTCAAGTTGATTCTTTTGGTACCCACACTTGTTTTGGGTCCTAGATTGGTTAGCATCGACAAACTTGGAATCCATTTCATTTTTTGCATAGACATTTAAGGCATTGGATTTAGACAAGTAAACAAGAATAAGTGTATGTCCAAACTTGCCACATGAGAACAAAAACAACATTATGTAAAAGATTTATCTCTTAAAACAAAATTTATGCCACTCTACTTTTCTTGGAGAAATTATTCCTTGGAGCATTGTGAAACTTTGCCCTTTGAGAAAAAATTTCTTCTTGGAGAAGTAGTTATGAGAATATTTCAATTTGAAACACTTAGGTTCTAATATGGCCTTCAACACACAATATGACTATATAGGCACAAAGTTAGATTTAACATGCTTAGACCACAACCTTAGGGATATTACGAGATGCTTTAACAAAGATTAGTTTTTAGAACTCTGAAGGAGTAGAACATTCATCAATATAGTCTAAAACCTCTTTTATCACCAAAAGCTTGCCTACTTCAATTATCTTGTCTAATCTTTGAGCACCTATTATCAACTTTTTAATAGATTCTTTAGCCTTATCAAGTTCTTGCAAAGCACTAAATTCCTTTTCTTTGAGTAATTTAATCAAATTATCTTTTTCAAAACTTATCATGCTTAAGAAATTTTAACTTTGTCAAGCCAAGGCATTTTTT
Organism: Benincasa hispida; assembly: GCF_009727055.1. Taxonomy (NCBI): domain Eukaryota; kingdom Viridiplantae; phylum Streptophyta; class Magnoliopsida; order Cucurbitales; family Cucurbitaceae; genus Benincasa; species Benincasa hispida. The sequence goes on along the minus strand of NC_052356.1, from coordinate 4,842,745 downwards.
CTCATCACAATCAAAGCATGCTTATCACAAGAGATATTCATTTCATCAATATGCATAGCATCATGCTCATTCTCTTTTAAGCAATTTCTTCAAGTAAAGATCTTATTTTTACTAGATCAAACAATTGATTTTCTTTTTAAGCACAAACATACTTAGAACTAAGTTTTCTAAATCATTTTGCATATTTTTCAAAAGCTTCGAAACAATTCATTATAAGAAAGAGGTTCTAGAGTTACCTCATCATTTTTGTTCATCTCTTTGTCACTATGAGCCATGAAGCAAAAATTGGCCACTTCTTCATTTCACTCCCACTTTCGCTTTCATTGCTATCATCCCAAGTAGCTTTCATTGCTTTCTTCTTGGATGATTTGAGAAAAGGACAATTGTTCTAATATGACCCGACTTCTTGCATTCATAGCATATTACCTCATCCTTTTTGCTCTTTTCACCTTTTGACTCTTTTGGTTGGAGGGATACTTCTTGAATTGCTTCTTTCTCTTGATGAAGTTCTTTTACTTACGTGAAGATAGGCAACATCATCTTCATCAAGGTCATCTTCATCTTGGGAGTCAACTTCTAAAGAGATGGTCTTTATAAGCCTATACTCTTTTCTTTCTTTTTCTTCTCATCTCCATGTTTCTTGATCTTTATCTCATTCGTCAAACAATTGAGCCCATGAGTTCATCAATGGAGAGAGATTTGAGATCCTTTGCCTCTTGAATGGCGGGTTTGGCTGATTTTAGGCCCATGTTTAGGCAAAGACCACAATAGCTTCTTTATCTTCTCAAGATTTGAGTACTTTTTTCCCAAGTCCTTCTAAAGCATTGACAATGTTAGTTAAATCTAATAAACATATCGGAAATAGCTTTCATTTTCATCAATTTAAACATTTCATATTGATGAACTAACATGTCAATCTTTGTTTCTTTTACTTGACTAGTTCCTTCATGAGTACTTTCTAATTTATCCCATATCTCTTTAGCGATTTTGCAAATAGACATCTTATTATACTCAACTTCATTCAAAGCACAAAATAAGCAATTAATAGCTTTGACATTTAAAGAGCATGCTTTTCTTTTCATTTATTGACCATTCTTCCTTAGGTTTTATAGTGCTAACACCATCAACATCTTTTGTAGGAATTTTTAAAACCTTCCTCAATAGTATCCCATAAATCATAATCAATAGAAAGCAAGAAAAATCCCATTCTATTTTTTCAATAACTATAATTAGTACATTAAAAAAAGGAGGCTTTGTAATAGATTGACTATCGGTAAAAGGGATAAAACCTAAAGTTGCCATAGCTAAAAAACAAATAAGATTATCAAGAAATAAATATTTCAAGAAGAGCAATCCACTCTGATACCAATTGTTGGATCGATATGGTAACCTTAGAGGGGGTGAATAGAGTTAATTAAACTTTTTTTTTTTCTAAATTAACCCAATTAAACTAATTAATACACTTTTTATAAATAATAAGAAAAATTCAATTTATGCAACAAATAAGATGACAAAAAATGTGATAATTTAATTCTATCAAATTTTAGAAAATAAATAAGAACAAACTAAAACATACAATAAATTTCTTAAATTAATTGCAAAAATAAAAAAGGAAAGAGTTAGAGAAGAAGACACCGTAATTTTTATAGTGGTTCGGTCAAACTCGACCTATCCACTCCCAAGCGCCTCTTGGGAATTCGAATAAAATCTTTCCGACTCTTTCCACGGATTAAAGCCCAACCGTTACACCACCGCTCCTTTTACGAGTTCAAGAGCAAACCGATCATTTCCACAGTTTAGGATCAAATCGTTACAAATGTTGGAATTTTTGAAGAAACACATACAACTCTCACTAGAGTGGATTTACAAGTTTAAGCACACAACAAATTTATCCTTACAATACAATAACACTCTTCCAAGAATAAGATGAAAAGAAGAAAAAACATTGGGAACTTAGAGAGAGCAACAATGGAATTTTTGAGTTTTGGAGGATTATGAAATGTAAAATTTGTTGGTTTAAAATTTGGAGAGGAAGATTGTTTTATATAGAGATAGAAAATTTTTTAGAACCACAATTAATTTGAACCATTGGATTTTGGAAAAGAAAAAATGGTGGAGATTTTAAACTAAACTAGTAGTTAGATACAAACAAATATTAATATTAAATTCTTTTTCTTTTGAAATTCATTTTTTTTTTAAAATTAATCCAAAAAATAGAAAAACATACCATGTGTCAAAAACTAGCCAATAGACACAAACATAAAATAATATTAAATTCATTTTCCTTTTAATTTCATTTCTTTTTTTAAATCATTCTCTTTAAGTTCAGTTCTACTAATCCATCTTTGTTTGAAGAATTTTCTAAGTGTATGCATAGTGAATTTGAGATGAGTATGATGGGAGAACTTAGCTTCTTCCTTGGACTCCAAATCAAACAACTCAAGGATGGTATTTTCATAAATCAAGAAAAATACACAAGGTGTTTGCTCAAAAGGTTCAAATTCAGTGAAGGTAAAATTGCAAACACTCCTATGAGCACATCCACTAAGCTTGACAAGGATGAAAAAGGCAAGTGTGTGGATATAAAAACTTATAGAGTATGATTGGATCTTTACTTTATTTAACCGCTAGTAGACCCGATATTATGTTTAGTGTATGTCTTTGTACTAGATTTCAATCTTGTCCTAAGGAATCACATTTACATGTCGTTAAAAGAATTTTTAAATATTTGCTTGGTACTATTGATTTAGGCTTATAGTATCCAATTTAATTTGGTAGGATATTCCGATGCGGATTTTGCGGGTAGTTTACTTGACCGTAAGAGTACTAGCGGGACTTGTCAATTTCTTAGTAGTTCCTTAGTTTCTTGGTTTAGTAAAAAGCAAAATTTGGTTGCCTTATCCACTACCGAAGCGGAATATATTGCAATTGTGCTCAAATTCTTTGGATGAAACAAACTCTTTGTGATTTTGGATTAAAGTTTGATAATGTGCCTATATTTTGTGATAATACTAGTGCTATTAATTTGACTAAAAATCCTATACATCATTTTAGGACTAAGCATATTGATATTAGGCATCACTTTATTAGAGAGCATGTGCAAAATGATAATATTACTCTTGAATTTGTATGCTCTAATAATCAATTAGCGGATATTTTTACCAAGCTCTAGAATGAAGAAAACTTTTGCAAAAATAGGCTTGAGCTCGGTATTATTCGTTGTGATGCCTCTGATTTTATAATTTTACTTGTTAAATCTTTTAGAAGACATTTTTATAGGGATAAATTCATGTTCATATTTTTAAGGGAAACATTCATGTAGTTCTAAATTTTTCTTAATTATTCTTTTTGATGATTCCAAAGGGAGAGAAGTTTAAGAAAAATATGTTATAAATTTGTTACGATTTTGATTGTATTAATTAGGGAGAGAATTTTTTTTTTTTTTTTTTTTGAGTGAATTTCAAGAATGGTCTTTATGGTGATATGTTGAATTTTATTATGTGCTACGTATGGTTTACATGTATTTCAAGCTATTTTTCTTGAATGGTTTGTCATCATCAAAAAGGGGGAGATTGTTAGCTTTTTGGCTTTTAATCTCAAATTAATTAATTTTAATTAATTAATTAATCAATGTTTTGATGATAACAAACTTAATTACTGAAAATCTTAGTGTTTTAATATGTCCATAGCGTAGAGCTCGAAACAACGATTTCAACACCTCTTGAATCACTCAAATCGAAGCTAAAACGAAGACGATATGACCGAAACAAGTCTATAGAGAAAATACCGTGGTGGATGAAGTGGCATAACTAGACCATTTGCATGTAGACATGTGGTAGCATATTGGTTGAATGGTGGATCATTAAGAGATTAACATATGATGGACTTTTGATTTTTGGATTGATTTAAAATAATAAAAAAATTGAAATTTAAAAAGAAATTTAAAAGGAAATAAATTTAATATTATTTTATGTTTGTCTAACGGTTAGTTTTTTACACCTGGTATGTTTTTGGATTGACTTAAAGAGAATGAATTTAAAAAGAAAATGAATTAAAAGAAAATAAATTTAATATTATTTTATGTTTGTGTCTAACGGCTAGTTTTTGACACATGGTATGTTTTTTTATTTTTTGGATTAATTTAAAAAAGAAAATGAATTTCAAAAGAAAAAGAATTTAACATTATATTTTGTTTGTATCTAACGACTAGTTTAGTTTAAAATCTCCACCATTGATTTTCTTTTCCAAAATCCAATGGTCCAAATTAATTATAGTTTCTAAAAAATTTTCCATCTCTATATAAACCATCTTCCTCTTCAAATTTTAAACCAATAAATTTTACATTTCATAATACTCCAAAACTCAAAAGTTCCATTGTTCTCTCTCTAAGTTCCCATTTTTTTTTTTCTTCTTTCATCTTATTCTTGAGACAGTGTTATTGTATTGTGAGGATAAACTTGTTGAGTGCTTAAACTTGTAAATCCACTCTAGTGAGAGTTGTATTGTGTTCTTCAAAAATTCCAACATTTTGTAACGGTTTTGATCCTAAACCGTGGAAAGGATCGGGTTTGCTCTTGAACCCGTAAAAAGAGCGGTGGTGTAACGGTTGAGCTCTAATCCGTGGAAAGAGTCGAAAAGATTTTATTTAAATTCCCAAGAGGCGCTTGGGGAGTGGAGTAGGTCGAGTTTGACCGAAACACTATAAAAATTACGGTGTCTTCTTTCCTTTTTATTTTTGCAATTTATTGTATGTTTTAGTTTGTTCTTATTTATTTGCTAAAATTTGATAGAGTTAAATTATCACATTTTTTGTCATCTTATTTGTTACATAAATTAAAATTTTCTTATTATTTATAAAAAGTGTATTAATTAGTTTAATTGGGTTAATTTAGCAAAAAAAAAGTTTAATTTAAACCCTATTCACCCCCCTCTAGGGTTGCCATATCGATCCAACAAAATATGATTTACTTGTATTGGAGACCTATTTAGTGGAGAATGATGATTCTGCATTGATAATCGATTTAAAGGCCACTAACCATGTTCGTTCTTCATTTCAAGAAACTAGTTCCCAGCGGCATCTGTAAGCTGGGGAGATGACGATGTGTGTTGGAACTGGGTACGTCGTCTTAGCTATGGCAGTGGGAGGGCTCAGACTCTACTTACAGGAATCCTATATTTTATTAGATAATATATATGTGGTTCCAGGTTTGAAAAGGAACCTAATTTCTGTAAAATATCTTATTGAACAACAATACTCTCTTAATTTTCAAGTGAGTAAAGTGTATATTTACAAGAATGGAGTTTTAATTTGTTGTGCTGATCTTAAAGATAATTTACACGTGTTAAGACCGTTAGCAATAAAGCTCTCCTTAACACTAAAATGTTTATAACTGTGGTAACTCAAAATAAAAGACTAAAAATTTCTCCTAAAAACATTCTCGTCTTTGACACCTGAGATTAGGACATATCAACCTCAATAGGATTGAGAGATTGGTTAATAATGGACATCTAAGCGAGTTAGAAGAAAATCTTTACCTGTATGTGAGTCATGCCTTAAAGACAAAATGACTAAAAGATCTTTTACTGGAAAATGTCATAGGACCAAAGAACCTGATAGCTTTTATAAATACAAGCTATTGTAGCCTTTCACTTAGAATTATGAGGGCTGATGAGCAAAATATACATTGATACTACCAAGAATTCATGTGAAAAAGTGAGCTTACGTCGACTAGCACTGAAAATCCTCACTAATCCTATATCATGCGTTATACTACGCCAAAATGTCTATTTTTGTAGCTATTGCAGGAATCGATCGCATGCGTTGATCCCAGACCATCATAAATTTGATCGCATGAGTTAATATTCATGAAGACTAGTTTGTCGCATGGAATGCTGCAGCTATAGAGTGATAACCTTGACAGAAGGTTGATCGCAAGGTGGGTGGAATACGTTGATACTTCAGAAGAAACGATCATGAACACATACCTTGGGATTATCAAAAAGATAAAATGATGCTGACATTTCACCTATTGCGTCAGAAGTGGTGGTGATTCAGAGTGGGACTACCAATGTTGTCGGCATTTGAGCTCTATAAATAAAGTCTTGAAGTCCAACTTTAAACCATCTAAATCTCTGCCTTAGGCAGATTCTTGTAATCGTAGAAGAGCGTGAGCAGAAATTCTTTGAGAGTTTCTCACTTCCACAATCCTTTTCAAGTGACGACTAGAGCTTCCTCGAAGATAAAGCTCAAGAGAGACTTTTCCACCACCCATCCATGGCACCACCGACAGCCTTGACGTACTTCTGATGGAAGCAAGAGATTGCCTACATCTAGCTCTCCACCTCTCCTCTTATCTTTGTATTGTATTATATTTTGGCTTAAGACTTTAATACATTTTGTAATCAATGCATCTCTTTAGTTTCTTCGGCATAATCTTCATCAATCTTCTGCTTTATCATCATTTACGTTCATCGTTTAGTTAAGTGTTGATTGCAAGAGTTACCGCATACTCAATCACGTGGTATAGAGATATAACGCATGTAGCAAACCACCCATAGATGCGTTGCACGAGTATAGTGAGTCAATCCTCTTTGCTTAGTGCGAGCTATCGCAATGCTTGTCTATGAGTTGAGTCGGTATAACCAAATGCCTAAGAGGGTAAGTAGTAGAACACATTAAGCAAAGTAGCAGTGTTCCTAGAGATAGGAACAATCTTATGCTCAACGCAACCATGCGTTATAGAGATATAAGTATGTGGCTGACCACTGAAAGGTGTACGATGCATTAGTGTAGCGAGCTGGGATTTCTCTTACGACCAAGCTTAATGATGCAGTGAATTTATTCCCTTCACAATTCTATTTCTCCACGCACCTTATTACGCATTAACAGTTGCCGCATCTACAATTCTCATAGTCAAACTTTCATTGTTCAATCTGTTTAGCTAGGAGTAGAAGTAGCGCATAGTCCATTACCTTCGTTCCTTTTACTTTTATTCATCACCTCAAACGCATTACTTCACAAACATCATTTAATTACAAGTCCCTGTGTTCGACCTCGGATCATCTTGAGAAACTTGCATTCTCGTTATACTTGGTGAGAGAGTAAGAAACTTGGGACAGGAACGCATGGTCATTACATACATGATTAACGCATATTGCATACTCTTCAGTTCAACTCATGATCATCAACGCATAGAAATCAACGCGTATCAAAAGAAGATTACATCTTCCTCTCACTATAACCCTTAGAACTTGTACATTCAAACCTTTGCGATCCAATGAATGTTAAAACAAGATGAGGGTTTGAATATTTCGTCACCTTTATTGATGATTATTCAAGATATGGGTATGTTTATTTAATGCAACAAAAGTCTGAAGCCTTTGAAAAGTTCAAAGAGTTTAAGGCTAAAGTTGAAAATGCATTAAATAAAATAATTAAAACATTTCAATCTGATTGAGGTAGAGAGTTTTTGGATCTTACATTCCAGAACTATTTGATAGAACATGGAATTGTATCCCAACTCTCAACACTTGGTATACCTCAGAAGAATTGTGTATCGGAAAGGAGAAATCGAACCCTGTCATGGTTCGGTCTATGATGAGTTATGCATCCCCACCAGATTCGTTTTGAGGTTATGCACTATAGACTGCAACATATATTTTGAACTGTGTTCCATCCAAAAGTGTTACAATAACACCTGGAATTATGGAATGGTCATAAATGTAGTTTACGTCATTTTAGGATCTGAGGTTGCTTAGCATATGTGATTGAGGTAAATCCTAAGAAACTGAAACCTCGTTCAAAATTGTGCCCATTTGTAGGATACACTGAAGGAACGAGAGGTGATTACTTTTATGATCCTAAAGAAAATAAAGTGTTTGTGTCAACAAACTCTACATTTCTAGAAGAGGGCTACATTAGAGAGCATAAACCCTGCAGTAAGATCGTGTTGAATGAAATTTACAAGACAACTACTGAATCTTCAACAAGAGTTATTGAAGAACCCAACACTTCAACGAGAATTGTTGAAGTTAGGTCATTTAGTAGGTCAAATCCACCTTAAGTGTTGAGGGAGCCTCGACGTGGTAGGAGGGTTGCGAACCCGTCTATCCATTATATGGGTTTAACAAAAATCCTAGCTATGGTAACTGACGGAGATGTTGAGAATCCATTATCTTACAAGAAGGCAATGAAAGATGTTGACAAAGATGAGTGGATCAAAGCTAAGGATCTCGAAATGGAGTCCATGTACTTTAATTCAGTTTGGAATCTTGTAGATAAACCTAATGGGGTAAACCTATAGGTTGCAAATGGATCTACAAGAGAAAACGGGGTGTTGATGGGAATGTTTAAACCTTCAAGGCTAGACTTGTGGTAAAGGGTTATACCTAGGTTGAGGGAGTTGACTATGAGGAGACTCTCTCACCTGTTGCCATGTTAAAGTATATCTGAATTCTTTTGTCCATTGCCTCATATTATGACTATGAGATCTGGTAAATGGATGTCAAGACTGTCTTTTTGAATGAAAATCTGTAAGAGACCATTTATATATAGCAACATGAGTGATTTATCACCCAAGGTCAAGAGAAAAAGGTTTGCAGACTTAATCGGTCCATCTATGAATTGAAGCAAGTTTCTGGATCTTAAAATATAATATTTGATACTACGATCAAATCTTATGACTTTGATCAAAATGTTGATGAACCTTGTGTATACAAGAGGATCATCAGTGGTTCAGTAGCTTTTCTAATATTGTATGCAGACGATATCCTACTCATTGTGAATGATGTAGGACTACTGACTAAAATTAAGAATTGGCTAGCGACCCAATTTCAAATGAAAGATTTGGGAGAGGCGCAATTTATTTTGGGCATTCAGATCTTTAAAGCTCAAAAGAACAAAATGATAATCCTGTCTCAAGCATCTACATTGACAAAATGCTTGTCAAATTTTCGATGCAGAACTCCAAAAGAGGTTTACTACCTTTCAGGCATGGAGTTATATTGTCTAAGGAATAGTTTTCTAAAACACCTCAAGAAGTTGAGAAAATGAGACGGATCCCCTATGCATCAGCTGTTGGTAACCTGATGTATGCAATGCTATGTACTAGACCTGACATCTACTATGCGATGGGGATAGTCAATAGATATCAGTCTAATCCAATATGTGATCACTAGACCACCATTAAGAACATTTTCAAGTATCTACGGAGAACGAGGGACTACATGCTCATGTATGGTTCTAAGGATTTGATCCTTACAGAATAACGGTCTCTAATTTCCAGACTGATAAGGATTCTATGAAATCCACATCAGAATCAGTATTTACTCTTAACGGAGAAGTGGTAGTTTAGAGGAGCACCAAGCAAGGGTGCATGGCTGACTCCATCATGAAGGTTGAGTACGTAATGGCTTGTGAAGCTGCTAAGGAAGCTGTGTAGCTCAGGAAATTCTTGACTGATCTGAAAGTGGTTCCAGACATGTCAAAGCTCATCACTCTTTATTGCGATAATAGTGATGTTGTGGCTAATTCCTGAGAGCCTCGGAGTCATAAATACAGGAAGCACATAGAGCGAAAGTATCATCTCATCCGAGTGATTGTGCATGGGAGGAGACATGATCGTCACGCAGATAGCTTCGAGCACATCGTTGCTGATTCATTTACAAAGGCTCTCACGGCTAAAGTGTTTGAGGGTCACCTGCAGAGTATGGGTCTATGGAACAGACCACGTATAGTCTAAGGCAAGTGAGAGATTTTGTACTGAGCGCGTTTTAAGCCTAGTTTATTGTTTTGTGTACTTATATATTAGTATGACTTGTATATTGTACACTCTACTAGCTTTAGGACAAGTGGGAGATTGTTGGGTTTGATGCCCTAAATCTCGTAGGGTCATGTGGTTTGTAATTGTATTGTACAAATATTTTATTTATTTAATAAAATATGAGATGCTTTATTTGACATTTATTAGTATTAAACCCACAAACCAATAAACTAACATCCAAGGTTTTTTTTTGTAGCTTAAACATGTATGTAGAGATATACAGGTAGATCATGTTTAAGTGATAACCTAAATGGTTCAGTAGATGGATAAGACTGGATATCCTATCCTAGTGACACTACGAGTATGACCCACTTTGTAGGTGTAACAATTGTTGTAAAGTGCTACAAATGATATGATCCTGATCATTCATCATGACATGTGAGCGGGGGTATTCTATACAAAGGAGTTTGTATAAGACCGGATCACGAAATGACTAGTCACATTATTTAACACCGTTCATAATAGAGACTTACATTTCACCAGGATGATCATAGGTGGCATTACCTGAATCCTGAGTGAGTTATGAACTCTTGCCTATGAATGCGGTCCTTTGATTTGTATGGGTGAAAGTGGTAAGATCACCGACTCAACAAGCCTACCATTTTGCGTCTGATTGGGAAGCTAAGAACACAGTTACACAAGACAGAATTCACTTCTTCCTAAAGTAGGGGAAGTGGATAAATTGTTCCCTTAAGGGCTAATTCTGGAGCTTGAACAATGTGGCGTCACACTCTCTTAGCCCGAGAAGGGTTTAGTCATTGTTGGACTATGATTTATTGTTCATTAGATGGATCAATGATACTTAAGGATTTAGATATAACTATAGATGTAAAATGGTAATTGTGGCTCAGCTATACTTACGAGCAATTTGTGTAAGGTCATTGCACTATTGATTGGTTATATCCAATGGACACAGAAATATATATGTAATGCGAAAAGTGCAGTTGTCAGTCTTTAGTGCAGTGTCCGACAGTTAATGGATATTGAATAATATAACTAAAAGAGTTTAATTGATTATTCAAGTACCATTGGACCTTCAAACTGTAGGTCCATGAGGTCCCTCTGTAACTCAATGGGGATTAAATGAAAATTAATTTTGAATTCATTTTGAATTGTTCAAATTAATTTAGGGAATTAATTATATGTGATATAATTGATTTAATTTAATTATATATGATATAATTACTATAATATATTTCATACATTATAATTTAAAGTTTATTTGAGATGAAATAAATATTTGAATATGATTCAAATATTAAATATGTGAATTGGATTCATATAATTAAATTTAGTATGAATGAGATTTATATTAAATATTGTGCATTAATGAGAGAATTAAATTATAGGTTATATTGTATTTGATACAATATTAAACTATATGTTATATGTCATACTTGATATAATATATAGTTTGATATATATACCTATATATTATATGATAAAGTGGTTGTCATATAAATATATATTATTTTTTATTAAAATTAATTTTATTAATTAATTTTATTTTTTGAAAAATAATTTTAGGGAAGGAGTTGAATTTCTTTCCCCAAAAAGTATTCAATCAACATAAAAAAAATCTCTGTGAAAAAAGTTCTTGAGTCTCACACCTCCCTTCTCCTCTCTTTTTTTTCCCACTCCCAAGTACCTAAGAGTTCACAAAACTCTTTAGAGATTCTCTTCCCCTACAAGAATAGAGAAAATTCTTATTGGTAGTGACCATTTGTGGGGTTTCAAGATTGTGATTTTCTGGAGAAGGGTTTTTTAAAAGTAAAGTTTTTTTTAAAAAAACTTTAGTTCTTCTTCTTGTCTTTTATTCAATTTATTATAAGCATGTTGTATTTATTTTAAATGTATATTGCTATATTTAGTTCTGTAAAATTGTAAGTTATGTAAAATTTGGGATTTGGGTCTGACCCCATTTTGCTCAAAGATCTTAAGTGGTTCTTTCATTTTTGTATATTATTTTAATTTTCAACTTCTTTTTTTTAGCAATAATTTCCATTTTTAGAAATAATTTCCAAATTTTTAATATGAATTCAACTTGCTAACACATATTTCATTGTACCGTTTTTAAAATTGGAACTAATAAATTCGTAAACTTTTCATTTTTTACTCTAATAAGTCTCTTAAAAATATATAATAGATCTATACATTTTAAATTTTATATGTAATAAATCTCAAAATATTAAAAATCTTTTAAAATTAACCATTTTATAAGACAAAAATTATTTTTGTGTGAAACTTAAATTTTCAATTTTGTCCTTAATAGATACATTATGATTTAATGTGTAATATAACATTTAATTTTCAACATTTTTCAACTATAAGAGACCTAATGGATGCAAAATTGATATTTTTAAGAATCTATTATAAGACAAAAAATCAAGAATTCATTAACCTTTTAAATATTTTTTAAAGTTGAGTAATTATATATAGACACAGATCTAGAAGTTCATGTGCTAATTTTGTATATATTTGTGTCCTGAAGTTCTAGATATGTCACTGCATGTTATGTAACCCATTAAGGGGTGTTTTGATGGAGGACTCAAGCGTCATTTTGTAGAGTTGGGCATGCCATAAATTCATGGCATGCACCACTAGGTTGTACTAACTAAACACTTAGATTCCAAATTTCAAAACTTACCTTAGTTTTTAAAAACACTCATAAAAAGTAGATAACAAAACAAAAAAATCAACAGGTAGCAATAGTGTTTATAAGCTTAATCTCTAAAAACTAAAAGTCAAAATCAATAGATAGTAATAGTATTTATAAGCTTAATCTCTAAAAACTAAAAGTCAACGTCATTTGGTTTCTTGTTCTTCACTTTAGTCTTTAGTTTTTTAAATTGAGCCTATAAACATCATTTCCATCTATTGATTTATATTTTTTATCACCTACCTGTGGGTTCTCACAATCAAATTGAATTTATATTTCCAATCTAAGAACTAGGGTAGCATTAGCACAAGAAGTCTGCACTAAATTTATCTACGAAAATCGAATTGATTATGATTAGAATCACTAATTAAATTAGTTAAATTCAATTTTAACATTTTAAAATTTTAAAATTTGTTATGTGAAATATGATTGAACATGAAAACGCCCAAGATTCGATCACAATAATAAACCCAACATATAGCTACTCAAAATTATTGCCAAAGAACGAGGTAATTTTAATGAAAGGTTCTTAAAAGATCTCGACTTTTGTATAATAAGAGAATGAAAAGTATTTACCATAAGTCTACGAGTCAAGTTTATAATGATGAGTGAAAGTGTTTATTTTAAGGCAGGGTTTATTTTTTGACAACATATATAAATAGATCCAAAGTACTCTCAACCCATGAACTTCAAATACATTTTAAATCACTTCAAACACAGGCATTATAAAGGGGGGAAAAAGGACAAAAGAAATGGACAAGTTGCAGAATTAACTAGGCATAATTTTCTGTAATCGACACAACAAATTAGAAAAGTATAAAAATTTGCAGAACTATTCCTATAAACCTGGTTAAATTTGGGGTATAAAACTACTGGTATTTACATGCATATGTACAGGCAAATTGTGTTGCAAAACCCAAAAAGCATAGTACCAGAGCTCTGAAAGTATTTTCTACCTGGCGCTTCAAATTGTCCATAAAGAAAGCCACCAATTTTGGGAGATATGTACCACAAAATAAGGCCACAAAGAAGAGCATCAAAAACCCAAACTCATACCCCAAGCAACCAAACCAAACCAAACCAAACAACCACCACAACCCAAGCTGAGAACAACACTCAAGCTCAACAGTAAAACATGACATCCTTCACATTTTCTTTTATGCTCGGCAGTTGTTGAATCTCTACATTCCCACCACCTGAACTCATGGAACCACTGTCGGATGAATCACCCTCCATGTAATATCGAGCACGAAATGCTGCAAGATGGGCGTAGTATGCTGGTGGAACTGCAAAACAAACCAACCATTTATGTATATTACAACAAACGATAACTATATTGAGAACTGAGGAATTATTATTATTAGAGTTAAAATGATCGTACCAATGGAAACAGACCGTGTGCACCGTGCATACCTATAAAACAACAAAACAGCAACAATATAATTGTTCAAAAAAAGCTGTAAAACAAATCGACAGGTGGATAAGAACAATTTCCATACTTACGTGTAGCATAGATTATTAGTAAGTATTTGCATTGCATCGGCACTAAATTTGTTTTCATCATACAGAACATGATAATGTGTTGGTCTACTTGTCCCCTATACAAAGAACAAAAAGAGTAAATTTTGATTCCAACCAACATAGCAAGAACATGCTGAGTACACGTGTAAAAACGATGAAAGGTTTCCAACCTGAATGCCAGCATGGCTGTTTAAATAGAAATCAAATTCAGTTGGATGACAAATATCCGTATCGACAACAGTACCTATCATCAAAATACAAACAGCATAATCTGAATTTTGCATGAATTTTGAATCATCTTCCAAGAACCACAATAGATAAGATTAACAACCTGGAAGGATGTTTCCACTCCGATCAGTATCCCGGCTGGTAGGGAAAAAACGGGTATGATGTCTCTTTTGCACCACAATAAAGGTTATTGGGGGCTGGTAACCATCTTCAAGCGAGGCACATGCCTAATCAATAAGAAAGATTAGTAGGGCACATGAAGATAAGATTTAGCCAATTGATAATTACAAATATAATATTATAATAATACCAACAACAATAACCGCCAGCTACTGTACCTTCCTGATTGCATCCACCTCATAAAATAGAACTTGAGAGAACTGTCCTTCACTCACACCATCTCTGTCAATGGAAAACCAAAATTAGCGTACAAATGGATTAATCCAATCCCCCGTTCATATATTCTCCAAAATGCAATAAATAGCAAACCTGTAGAATATTATTCTGTGCGGTTTCATATTTGTCGACCTTCTAAAAGCAATGAACAGCTCCCTGGCAACCAAAGTTTTTTTTATATAGGAAAATCAACTTTCAGAAAAAAGATTAAAAAGTAGCTGAAAAAAAGCCGATATAAATATCATTTTCAATAGTTTTCAAGGTTAGATAACTTATATACAGTTGCTTACCTAATCATCCCTGCACGCACCAACCCTTTCTGAGGATCTTGAATCTCTTTGTACAAATCTTGTATAATTTCTTCACGGTGAGCCTGAGCTGAAACAATTCCTCTGTACTTTGTTACCTCGGGCCAGTCCATTGAGGCAACAACCTGCAATTAACCATGTATGTCTTCTCAAAACGGATCATTAAAAAGAAAAATTTTTAAAAAGCAGAAAATTAAGCACACAGGACTTACAGCTGCGATGGAAGGACTGGAGTCCTCTCCTGGTTGTGGGTGTGTTACATCTGCTCCAATGATTATCGTAGGCATATCCGTAACAAGAGGAATTTTTCGCTGAATAGCATCGTTTAGGACATTGTTTCTTCCCCCAACCTATAAAACTTTGTTCACTTAAAAAAAATAATGAAATGAAGTTACAAAGATGATGTCAACTCTAACAGCGGGCTCACAAACCTTAACGTTGATTTTGAGGGCCACATTTTCAAAGTACTGCTTGTTTAGCTTTTGAGCTTGCCTAGGCTGGCAACATTGTGAAACAATTCCAAGCTCGGTCTCGCATATCCTTTTGATCTTCCCTGCAAGGACCAGCACAATTTAAAGGTGACAAAGATCACATCCAAATGGAATGTATTAGTGAGAATAAAATTATTATGAAGAAAATATCTGTTGCTCACCGTAGAAACCTGAAATATCAGGTAAAATAATTATGAGCAACTGAAGAGACTTGCGCTGGGGCCCCAAACTTCTTACAGACTGATTATGAATGTCTTTAAGAACCCCTTCAATTTGGTTTGCATGTGCAGTACGTACAGGAAACAGTGGAGTAGGGTTGAAAACCTTACAACAAATCCCAAAACATATTTACACAATCATTAATAATGAACCAAGACTTGCAAATTTTGGAATAAAAAAGGAAGTTAATAGTTCCTTCTTACCATTCCTTTGCTAATGCACATGCTAACCAACTGATGGCAAAATTCAGATGGCAAGCCTGGGTCCAACCGTGCAGAGAAGTTCACACAACCCCAATAATCAACTCTACCACCATTGATCATTTTCTAATTACCACAAGAATAAGGTTAAAATATCAGTATGTTTAAAATAGTTGATTAAAACAACATATTTTCACTTCATAAAAGGGTATATTGACACTTCAACTAAAGCTAAGTTGGAAAATTATATCATAACTACAACAAATGGCTTGAAAAATAACAAGGGGTTATTTTATTTTAGATAATACGATCATGGAAATATGATGTTTAGAAAATATATTGTTAAGAATTAAAGATAACTGTGTAGACATGACATTTTCATTTTCATAGGAACAAATGATGTTTGCATTTGTTTGATGAGTTCAATACATAAAATTTTTATAGCTATAATAGATTAATTAATGAATTGATAAGTCAATAAATAAATATAGTTAAAATAGTTAAAAAATTTCGCTATTGTACTACAAGTATAATTTAATTAATTATGAGTAATAGATGAATATTTTAATTATTAACTGTAAATTCATTCGTTATCTTATAAAAAGAGTCCCACAGGAAATTAATTTAATAAATTAAATGGTTTAAATTAATATTTTATTAATTAATTAATTAATATTTTTAACAAATGTTTTTTTCCCCAAGGATGGAACAAAATACTTAGTTGTACCAATTATTATATACTTATCAAGCACATAATATATATAATCAATCAATCAGTTATTATTGTTAAATTATAATTGAATTGAATAATTAATTGTCTTAATTTATTGTTTAAATACAATAAATCATAATAGATAATAAACGAATGAAAAACACTAAGAATTATACAAACGGGACTAAGGGAAGGGGAAAACATAAAGTTATAATCATTTATCATGCTCTGAATTCCTAGTCAGTTCCAAGCAAATAAGTAAACAGCTAATAGACTTCAAACGATTGGACAAAATGATAACACTGAAATGGATTGCATAATCATCAAACTAAAAAAACTAACTGTGATGCAAAATTTGTTAGGCACCTACCTTATTAATCATATTCCACTGACCCATCCTTGGATCAACTCTTGATTCTTTGCCAGTTTCATGATATTTGAGCTGCAAATATTAAATCTTATAATCAAATAAAAATCAAAAAATAAACTATTCCGTCGTCTTTAAACAGTTAAGATGGTTAAAATTACCATTGGGGATGGCAAAACACGAGCATGAACATCACATAACTGTTTTACGACGTCAATGCCAAAATCCTTAACAATTTTATCTTCAGCGTAATCATTCTTTCTAACCATCTGCCAAATGAATAAATATAATGTGTATATGTCAAACCTGCTGCAAAAGCAAAAGCTAACACCAAATGAACAGAAACCATGCTAGTACCTCTGTTATACTGTGTTCCCTATCTGTAGGCCTCTGACAAGTCGCTCTTAACATCTCAGTTACTTGGCGTTCATTCAATTTTTTGGTATACCTCTGCCCACCAACAATCCTACAAACCTACAATAAGAATAATGATTGGTAAGAAAAGCCTAATCAAAATATTATCCTCAGAAAGTCCTTAAATAAATAATCTTTTAAATCATACTTAAAATCATATCAAACATACATACCTCCATCGGCAAATAGATGGGCTTTGCATCATTACCAGCTTGTATAGCTGGTAGAGATGGAAATTGGAGCACAACACCATATTTTTCACAAAAGTATTGCGCAACAGAGATTCGGGTTCTCTGATCATCAAGAGTAAACCTAAAAATAAACCAAGTACAACAATACCTTAAAAAAGTCTAAACAAAAGTCTCAGAACAATAATTTTATTCATACCTTGCTAGCCAATAACAAATTCAATTTTAATTCAAATAATCTACAGTGCTAATTTTGGATTCTTCTAAATGCAAAAACATGTTATGTAACTGTAAGATAGGAGGAACAAGGCTGGAACAACATAGATAAGAACAATAAACACCCAAATAACTAGATGAGGAATTCAAGAAACTACCACAATTATGAACTAACAATAACCCATTAACAACAAAATTACCCAAAACCTTCTGGTTATGTTCAATTTTCAAAAGTAAATGCATTTATAACGCTAGCTCCATAAGAATATGGAGAAACAGAAAATTAAACTCACATTAATCGGTTTACAGGCTCTGACGATATCCCAGTAATTTTGTAGGTCCTGCCATGCTCCGTACATGTTAATGCCACCTTCACACCTTTAAGTACCCTTCTGATCTGAAGTTAATAAAAAATAAAAATAAAAATAAATAAATGTTATATATACATAAAATGTAAATACTATAATTCTCAGGAGAAAAAGATCCTACACTTCAAAACCCTTAGACATCACATGTGTATATACATCAATGACAGTTTCAATAACCTTGCGACAGTCCTGATCAGATATTGGCTTGGAGAAATTTCTTAGGTTGAAGTGTTTTGCAACATAGTCCGTTACACATATTGCTTCATAAAATGACCTAGCAGAAATATCTGCAATACCAAACTCATGAGTGTTAAAAAGAGCAGCAGTGACAGATTTAACGAAGTACGAAAGATTTACCTATATTCAAAGATAGACCCATTTGTACAGGTCGTAGACTTTGGTAATATCCCCTCCAATACTCTACACCATTACCGAGTTCACCCGGTTTCCCAAAATTTTGCGAGAAAAATGACCTTCCAACAACTGTGTAACTGGAAGAAAAAAAATTGTTATCATTTCCATCCATGCACCAAATATAGTGATAAAAGAGTTTCTCATAGAAACTAACTCGATAGATGGTTTTGTTCTCAAAACAACATCAAGAACTTGTATAGTCTCCTGTGGAGCATCTCGCCGTCGTCCATGTGAAAACTGTTGTAGATGATGGAGGTCTGGCTTGGCTGCAAATTTGATAGATACTTTGAACTCACGTTCTTTCCTGTAGAATGAACGACAGACAAACTCAAAGTCGATCATTTATACATAGACAGAAACATGAGAGGTAGGGATATACCTTGATGGTTGGGAAGATCCTGCATCATCTTTACGGACTAATTTAATCGTGAACTCTTTGGACGAAAATGGAAGCTGACCAGCAACGTAAACACTTTTTCCTCCATCATACGCTATTTGTCTTCCACCTAGATGAGATTCTCTATACATTGTTGCAAGCTGGTTTATTATATCTCGGCAGACCTTTTTGGATGAAACCTCAGGTGTAATAGAAACCTAGAACCACAAATAAAATTCTATCATTCACTAAAATACAAAAAGAATAATCCCAAACCAGAAACCAAAAATTGATTATCAGAGTTACTTCAAAAGATCAAATGTGGATAACAAAAGTTATTCACAGAACAGATTACATCAAAAACTACTTTAACAGATTATTCAGACGAAAATGGAAGATGGCTAGCAACATAAACATTTTTCACACTATCTTATGCTAGAACCCGAGATTCAGCATACATTTCTGAAAACCTTTTAAGATGTAACATCAGGTGTCGTAGAAACCTAAAATCACAGATAAAATTATACATGTCAATGGTCTAGCCGCTAAATTACTAAGAACACTCCCAAACCAGTGCTTACAGTTTTCAAGATGATATTTCAAAATATGGATGTGGATACCAAAAATTTCACAGAATAAACTTGCATCCGTATATTAAATACATACAACACATCAAAAACAACCAACAACGTAACCATTCACAGATAGAAGGGAAAATGTTCTATGAAGGAAAACAAGCTTACATCGTAATGGTAGAGATCTTTGTCTGCAACTTGAACCAGAAAATGGTTGGCTCGAAGAAGAACTTTGTACCCGACGGCTCCATATCCCGGCCGCTTCGCCACAGCCAAATCTTTAGATGAAGACGGCGGAACTTGCTGTGGCGTCAATGTCATCTTCTCCAATTGTGCCTCGATCTTCGAAACTTCAGACTGTGAGAGAGTAGTTCCAGATAAGGAAGAAGAAGATGCTCTTGTTGAAGTCTGGGGAGGAGGGGAAGCAATCGGAGTAGGCTGTGGAGTTGGAGAAGGAAACTGCTGAGTAGCAGGATGACCTACCCTACCTCCGTCTCTCCCTCCACCGCCTCGTCCACCTCTTCCACCACCGCCTCTGCCACCTCCGCCGCGGGATATAGCCGGAGACGGCTGTCCTCCACGACCACCAGAACCACGGCCGCCGCCGCCGCCACCACCACCACCACCTCTGCGAGACATTTTACTTGAAATTTTCGATGAAGAAATCAATAGAACAAAAAGAGAGGTTTCTTCTTCAAATCGCGTGGGTGATTCACACTGTACGAGTGTGAGTATTTATAGAGAAACGGAGAGACACGAAAGCAATTTTGGAGAGAGAGAACGAGAGAAAATTCTTAGTGGGAACATGGAAAATTGGTGACCTTTCTTTTTTCTTTTTTTCTTTTTTCTTTTTTTCTTTTTTCTTTTTTCTTTTTTTCTTTTTTCTTTTTTTCTTTTATAATTGACCTTCTTTCCCTTAGCTTAAAATTTCGAAAGTTACACATTTTAATATTTGAAACCGCCAAACGGATTTTAGTTAATTACTCGATATAATTAAATGTAAATAAATATTCTACTAAAAAAATTAGAGGTTTTTATATAAAAATATATATATATATAATACAACAAGTTCAACTTCTCTTATCCTAAAAAGAATATTTCCAACTTCCACTAAAATATTTCCATCCATGGTTTTATCTTCATATTTTGTTTTTAAAATTAAAATAAATTCAATTCAACAATTACAAATACGGTAGGAGTGTAAAATGATAAATTTAGTCTCTAGATATATTTTATAGTCTTTAAACTTTTTCTAAATACCATATTTAAATTTCCAAACTTCCAATTAGGTAAATAATAAGTTTCTAAACCTAATAACTATTTTAAAATTTTTATTTAATATTGAATTTTTTAATCGACGAATTTATTAAATATAAAATCAAATTTTGAATTTACACTACATTAAACTTTCAATTATTGTCAAATAAATTTATTATTTGAATGGATCATTAATTGACATCCATAAAATTTATTGATCAAAATTAAAAACTCAAAAAATTATTAGACAATGTACTAAGGGGATAATTGGGCAAGAAGTTGATTAGTCTTTATAGTTGGGTTATAATAATGTGTGTTTGGGTATAGTTTGAGTTATAATAATATGTGTTTGGGGTGTAAACTATTTTATTTTGAAAAATAAATACTAAACGTTGTAATAATGAATAAAAAAATGATGAATATAAAAGAGTAAAAACGGTATCAAATAGTAAGTGAATGAGAGTTTTGAAATAGTGTTAACTATAATTAATTGGA
This sequence comes from Benincasa hispida, assembly GCF_009727055.1. Classification (NCBI taxonomy): domain Eukaryota; kingdom Viridiplantae; phylum Streptophyta; class Magnoliopsida; order Cucurbitales; family Cucurbitaceae; genus Benincasa; species Benincasa hispida. The sequence goes on along the minus strand of NC_052356.1, from coordinate 4,821,520 downwards.
GAATACAAAATAATATTTAATGTACTAACTAGTCTCGCGAAAGTGATCTATTATATAGGCTAACTTTTTGTTTTATAAATATATATATTATGTATTATTGTCAAAAATAAAATTATAAAAAAATAAACGGTTTGGTTATTTTAAAAAAGAGAATAAAATGAGTATATTGTGCTTTAAAGAAAATCTTCCAAACCCCGAGAAAAAGGAAAGAAATGAATCGTGGTACAGTGGGATGGTTTTAAAGACTATTTTACCCCCGACCGTGCAGTTTGAAACAGACACGTGGAGGTTTACAGTTACCGGAATCCAATTGGTAACCGCAAGATCGTGGCCTTAATTTTTAACTACTCAGCGCAATTACCGTGGGCGTGGCTTGTGAGAGAAGCTTTTCGTCTTCCTTTAGTTCTCCCATTTTTTTTAGTACCTCTCCCAAATTAATTTCATTCATCGTTATTTAAAAAACAAAAACAAAAACAAAGAAAGAAAAAAAGGAAAGCAACAGAAAAAACAAAAACAAATACTGTTTTCTGAATGATTTTTAATCTAGATTTATACTTTTTTTTTTTTGAAAAAAAAACCAATAACTGATATTTGACACAAGAAGTTGGTTATTATAGTCCTAGATTATTGTAATTTGGTTATAATAATTTGAATTTCGGATATAGATTATTTTAGTTTGGGTTATATTTTTTGTGTAGACTATTTTAGTTTGAGAATAAAATAGTAAACACTATAACAATGAATAAAAAAATTATGAATGTAAAATAATAAAAACGGTAGCAAATAGAACTGTAACGACCCGTCTTTTGAGTACTCTGATAAGGGTCGTTACTCATAATTACACACTTACATTCAAAACATTTTGACTATTGAGGAAAATAAATAACAATAAATAAAGCCTTTTGTTCGGGGCCTCTAAAATAATGAACAAATAAAACTTAAACAAATAAAATTTTAACCAACATTGAGTTTCAAATCAAAACTTTTACATAGCTTGAAAACGTAAACTTAGCGGAAGCGATTTACATATCCCATATGGCACGATCACAGGTTCCTCTCGTCATCCGTTCACCCGTTCCTATCATTACCTAAAAAACATAAATTAAGAAATGTTGAGTATAAAATACTCAATAAGTGATCCCATTACCGGGATCATACTACGTATCTATGAGCAAAGAAAAATAGTATGTGGCTCATACAGCTGCATCGGTTTTATAATATTTACCCAAACATACACTAAATAATATTTACTGTAGTAAGAGGTGGTTATTATATGCTTAAGATAATCTTCACCCAAACACACCCTAAATTGGTAGAGTTTTATCTGATTTGACCCTAAAACTATCAAATTTCATTAAAAATCTACCCTAATTTAAATAAGTAATTCAATTTTAACCCTGAACCTTAATTTAATTCCTCTAATAAGTTTTTCTCCAAATATTAGTTGGAAACGGTTGAATTCCATTTGGTTGGTGGTCAAATCGAACCAAGTTAATTTTTTTAAAAAAAAAAATTATAAGCTAAATTGAACAAATCAGTTTTCTCCTTCTTTTTTTTTTTTTTTTAATTTAAGAAATGGTTCAGTTTTAATTTTTGTTTTATTTTCATATATATATTTATATATATATAGAAACAGTTCGGTTCGATTTAATTGAAAGTAAACCAAATAATTCAGTTTCAAAGTTTATTTAAACCCGATCGAAACACATTTTTCGATTTCATCAAGTTTCCAATTCGATTTAAAAAATGGTTTGTTTGTTACGGTTCCAGTGGCCACACTTCCCGAATATTGTTTTAAAACAGTTTTCTATCGTCCATCCAAGTTATAAAAACACATGTGACATGGATGAACATTTAGAGAAATTGGGCATCTAAGCTGAATTTTTAGTTCGAATTTATGAATTTGGTAAAGTTATTCAATGACTAAATTGTGCGTCGATTAAACGTACTTTTGTGTAAAATTTTGTTTTATTGAATGGATGAGTTTATTAATATATTTACCCTATTTTCTGTTAGCATAGATTTGTCTTATTGGGTCATCACTCAGTTGAGCTATGTTTGTTTTAGTTTTATTATGACATTCTCAACCATCATAGTATCGCATAATTGTCACATATTTTCATCTATTAAAATCCAAAGCTACCACTTTAAATAATTGTAATATGTATAAATATATATTTTGTTAAAAAAAGAATGGTGATAAACATATTTTATAACAATGCTTCAAACAAAATATTTTATAAAAGAATATTTCGATGTCCAAACTTAAAAGGCAAACCAAGCACAATTTGACTATATGTGTATTACAAGTATGTAGTTCGAACCTTCTACGTCCAATTGTACTAAAAACTCGAAAACTAATTTTTGAAAAATATTTTTAATCGATCTACTCAAAGATGAATATTGATAATAAAATTAATAACTCATCCTACAAAATGGTAATGAGATGTTTAAGGAAATAAAAACAACTTAAATTATCTGATTGAATAATTTTAGAATTTTCTTTTTTCCTATAAGAACTTTATAATTTTCTTTGTTTATAGAGATATTTATCAACATTGACATATACATCAATATATCTTCATAATTGAAATTTCAAACCAGACATTTTAATATTGACTATTAGTAATAATATTAGACCATATGTAGCAATCCACAATTTTGTTTATTATTTAATATAAATTTTTTGTTTGAGTTGGGCTAACTAAATTATAGAAAATTCGCCACCACCTTATACTTTGTTTTAAAAAGCATCTTTCAACTTCCAAAATTTTCAATAATATATCGATTTTTGAAAAATAAGAAAAAGATAAAAAATAAAAAATATTTTTTTATGGAAATCAATAGTCTACTTTGTTTAAAACACATCCAACTTTCAATTCTTAAAAAATAATAATAAATAAATAAATAATCTTACTATCAGTATACATATAGAAATAGTTAATACCTCACTTGTGAACTTTTCAAATGTTGCATTAGTACACTTGACTTAATTAAATAAATAAATAAACTGAACCTTCACATAGATACAATCATTTTTTTTTATGGAGATACTCTCAACTTTCCCAATTTATCCAACTTCTAGAAAACAAAATGTTAAAAAAAAAACATTTTTATTTAACCACTCTTCATATTAAAAAACAAACATTAAAAAAAAAAAAAAAAAAAACTCTTTCACAAAGGTATTTTTATATATAAGTTTATTTGATTTGTTATATACTAAAAGTGCTTTTATTAACATCAGATTATCATAAAAGAACTTGTTATTGATGGTCATTAGAGTTTGTCAGTGGTCACCATAAATGGTGGGCAAAGGCAGACACTGAAGATGGTGTCTATAATTGGTTAGCAGCGATCGTACATAGGTGGTGGTCAGAGTTGGCTGATAAGCGATCATCGAAAGTGATGGCCAAAGGTTGTAGTTGAAATTTGTCGACGGTGGTGACCAGAGTTTCTCATACAAATTAGAGTGAGAATAACTATTAAACACTCAAAATTTCTTATTTCTAAAAGTTGGTTTCAAGTATTTATCTTAACCCAACTTATTTTATAAACTCATTTTTTAAAAATGAATTACGACTAGTTGTCAAGCACTTGAAAATTTATCAAAATGACTAGTTTTTTAAATTAATCAATTGAAAAGATATTCTAAATACATCCTTAATAACCAAACATAATAATTTATCGAACAAATATAAAGTATCGATGATTTTCATCTAAAACTAAATATAATGGTATTTTTTAACTTTCCTTAAAAGGTCAAGAGTATAATTAAAATTTTTGAAAGTTGATATATACTTTACAAAGCAAAGCACAGAGCTGATGATATTTTCTATGATTTAACATTTAAATTTGTTAATGTCATTATATTTTTGATAAGATCATTTGAATTATTATAATTATTTATTCATTTAAATCACGCATGGGGCTTGTATGACAGCTCAACCAAACAAACATTAATCTAATTTAGTAAATATTCCATTTACGTCCCTGATTAGTGTCGTATCAATTTTGAACGTCGATTATTAGAATAGTATCAATTCAAACCTCAAACTGATAATTTAAATTATAAACTTTCACAGGTGTATCTAAATAAAACATAATGAAGGTTTTAAATCGATATACTAATGAAACTTCAATGTTTAAATTGATGCATTTTTTAAAGATCGTGATTTAAACTGATACAATTATTACTTTGAGGTTCAAATTGATATACTTATGAAAATTCAAAGTCTAAGTTGATATAATAATTAGATTAGGGTTTAAATTCTCCCGAAATTCAAGAGTGTGAATTGATATTTGACATAATTATTAATTTGAACATTCGTCAACGAGTTGGTGAGTTATGTTCAAGTTGGCCATCAATTTTTGTTTTATTAGCATGTCATATTTACATTTCCTTATAGTAGTATCATAATGGTTAAATTCATTAAAATAAAAATCTAGAATTTTATAAATGTTGATGGAAAAATCTAGTCAAGATGAATCCAACCAATTCACATACGATCAACTATAGAAATATTGATGAAGTGACCTGCAAAACCAATGAAATTGCACATTAAATGTATGATGCTTGCCACAACAACTATGATGTTAAATGAGAAAATTGAGTTGAAAAGAATAATGAATTTAGAGTTTTGGGAATAAGATTGAAATAGATAATTATTTAAATCAAAATTTAATTTCAGAATCTACCATCAAATCTATACCCACATATATAAAATATCGCTTTGTTTTCAGATTACCTATCAAAAATGCTTTTATATGCTTATTAAATACAAAATTTACAATTCAAGAAAAATCTTTCAAAGTATTTCTTCTCCGATTTAGAATTTGTACACTTGCGTACATAGGGGTAAAATCGTCATTTAACGTGGACAAAAAGTGTGGTACGCCCATGAAGAGACAGAGAGAGAGAGAGCAATGAAGGAAGGCGTTCAGAAACTACCATGAATCCGATCGCCAAACAGGTGTCTACGAACGTACGGCAATTCTTTTCACGCACCAACAATCCTTTTCACGCGCCAGTTTTCCACGTTATCCCAAATGCCAAATCAAATTGCATTAAATTTACATATTTCCGTATGGAAAAATAAAAAGGATCTTTTCAAACTATTTAAAAAAATATATTTTTTTTTCTAATAACTCGAGGGTGCCCTCGACCTTGTTTTTTTTTTCTTTTAATTATTACACATTCCACCTCATTCATTCATTCATTCTTTCTTTCTTTTTTTTTTTTACAAAAAAAAAAAAATCCATTTTATAAAAAAAAATCTAAAAATATTTTATTATTTTATTATTTTATTTAAACTCTAAAAAGAATAAATTAAAAAAAATAATATCTCATCAAAATAAAAAAATATAAATTAAAATATCTCATTTATATAAAAATAATTACAAAAATCAATGTGTCCCACAAGGCGGACGTTGTTGATTTCGAGTTGGTTGTCGTTGCCGACTTCGAACTCGAGGTTGCTCGGGTTTCTCCTGATGTTACTTTGGTACCTCTGCAGACACTTCATAATATAAATATTCATTATGCTCTCCACAATCCCGACCATGTCCATGCACGTATGAAGATGAAAGATCAGCCTCTGAGTCATAATGTCCTTAACCAAATGCTGGCATCATCATCATCGGACTAACATAATCAGTTTGACTCTGCGTCTGCATCATAGGAAACTCTTCCACATTATGGGCAACCTTATCAAACTCATCCTTTTTCCCGAACAGGTCCTCTACGCCTATGAGCTGGTGGAGGAACAATAAGATATATCGTATATAATGTATTTCCCCATATAGCTTTGGTTGTCACTACATGTATCAATAACCTGGTTCGGATCATTCGCAACCTCACGGAGTCTACTGTTGTTTGATCTCTGTGAATTATAAGACAATTAGACAATATTTAAAATAAATTTAAACTAAAAATAATTAGATAATATTAATTCATTTACCAGATGACCCATAGCTGCTCCCGAACGAGTGACGTAGCGCCTTGTGATATTATTATACCAATGAATATATTCTGGAGTAACATCCGTGTCAAACTGTTCAAGAGAAACCCTCACTATAATAAACCTTGCATGATAGTGCCATCGCACTACCAAATGTGCAACTTTTTCGGACCAATCTCCAGTCCTTAGGTCAATATCATGCAGTACGGGTACAGTATTACAAGGCGATGAGACATATGAACACCGAATTGTCTCATCACCTTGTCAGGAAGATGCCAATCACCAATGTTGAAAACATATGAGAGGACTCATCGTTCGCCATTAGTTCTGACCATTCGTACAAAAATTAGGCAAATATGTGTAATAATTTTGTACGGCTCCCAAATAACCTAAAACACAAAATATTATATTAGAGAATGTTAAAGACAAATACAATAAAAATGTGTATAAAATAATCAATTAGGTTCAGTATAATGTACATGATCAAGTTGAAGCATATCAAACAGACTGCATGTATGGTTGTCCTAGTCACACAAAATTTGTCTCCCCACCTAAATTTTTAATTGATAATTTAGAATCTAAATTAACTAGATCAGTGATATAAAAATTAAATTGAATTAAAACAACATACCGAAAACCGTAGACTCTTCCAACTAACTGAGCGTCATTAATATGTTGTAGCTGTGGAGCCATTGTTGGAAATCGCTCCCAAGCCCATAGTTGCAAAAGTATGAGAGGCCCAGCTATATCTCGAACCCTAGGTCTTGTTGCTTTGCATAGTTGTCTATACAACCATGTCAAGCATGCTCCACCTCACGAATATCGCCCCGCATCATGGAGGGTAGCTAATAGTGGCAGGAACATCAAGTGAACAAAATGACTTGATTTATCTGAAAACAGACTTCCACCATCATTTATACATATATGCTCACGCATATCTTATGACGGTTTCCTCATCTGCATCATCTGTGAGCTCACGGAATTGTGTTCCTAATCATATCAACTTAACCTTGATCCTTAAATTTTGTCGGCAGATGGGTCGCACCGAGGTACAGTTGACAAACTTGTGACCAGTCATCATACATCACTCCGGTGACCGGCTCACCGTCAATAAGGTAACCCCAACAACACTTCATGTCTTGTAGAGTGATAGTGCATTCTCCAACAGACATATGAAATGTATGCGTCTCGAGCCTCCATCTCTCGACCAAGATTGTGATCAGATGCCAGTCCAACTGAATAAATCATAATATGGCAACCGCATAGAATCTAGATGTGTGCAGTAGCGGTAGTATTCGAGGGTGGAGTGGGATAGTGCGCTGGAGAACTGCCTCTCGACGCCTGCAAAATATTTCTCCAGTAGTACGATCTCGTCATACTACAAATGATCGATGAATGGACTGGTCACAAAAACATCGAGATCAACAGGTCCTGGGTTTAAAGCCATGATCTAAAAGAAAAAAAAGTATTTATTTCTCAATTAAAAAAAATATTTGTTTCTCAATTAGAAGAATAATGTACAACTTAATTAAAAGAATAATGTACAACTTTATAATAAAAAAAATTGAATATACAATAAAAGTATCTACACTTAATTAAATAAACATGATAAAAGAAGTATTTATTTCTCAATTAAAAGAATAATGTATAACTTTATTGATTACAATAAAAAAAATTTGAATATACAATAAATTATAATAAAAAAATTGTCGAATGGCTGGTTTTGTCCAATCCATCTCGTTGTGATAACGTGAATTTTTTGGTTTACTAGGTTTTCTCAACAACGATGGATCAAGATGTAAGACGAGTATATTAGGGTGCGTGATCCAGTAATCTTCATGCTGTACAGCTTGAGATCGAGGAGAGTAACATTCAACATACATTGACAGTTTATAATAGTCCTCAATAAAATATTCGTAGTTCATGTTAAAATGTGAGCAAACGGCCATAAAATGCGAGCATGGAATGTCGAATGCTTGCCACTTGTTACATGAACAGTACCGCTCGAACCTCTGTAGCCTCAATATTTGAACGTTTCCTTCTTTGGCATTGAGACTATGACATCTGGTCTTCACATGAAACACACTTTCATACCGATCGTATGATTGCACTTCATGTTTACTAGATCTTGCAGCCCATTTATTTATTTTCTATTTTTATTCCACTTAGTATTATAAAATATGTTTGAAATAAATTGTTAATAACACACACACACACACATATATATAATAATAATAATAATAATAATAATAATAATAATAATATTACCAGGTGTATTTATCTTGACGCTCCAATGCATCCCTTATTTCTTATCTTATTTTCTCGAAATAGTTCACGCATTTGAATAATGTTATCTGAGCAAGAGCATTTATAAGAAACATTCGAGCTCCTTTGAGGACTCCATTTATGCGATAAATTTGTCTTCATCTACCCATATATGAATCCTCCATCATGTGCTTGAGTCCATTGCTCTAAACTAATGTTGTAAAAAAAACTCAGACAGCTTCGATTTATTCCTTTGATATCTTCAATTGCTTTGTTAAACTTTCGAATTTGAAACTGACACCCGGCATGATAAACATAATTTTTCAATAAATTAAATTTATATATTTTTTTTTACTGAAGTTGCTGACGATATGTCGTAAGCAGAAACGATGGTGACATTTCGGTCCCGTCCACCCATTTGTTGGGTTGTTCACTGCTGCGATTATACCAACACGTCGATATGAAATTAAACACATATCTTCGTGTGTTACAATTTCTCTCAGGTGTTTTAGGAATCATCCCTATGAGTTTGCGGACTCTTCATCAGCAACGACAAACACAAGTGGAAGAAGATGACCGTTCGAGTCAATTGATGTAGCAATCAACAAATTTCCTCTATATTTGTCATACAAGTGTGTACTATCTATCTGAATTATCGACTGAATTTTATTAAAAGCTTCTATATAAGGATCAAATGCCCAAAATACAGAAGTTAGGATAACATGGCCTTCAGTAAGCGTTTCTTTAACTCTCCAGTTTCGGGATTGGTCTGCTTAACCATATATAACCACCTGGGTAACAATTTGTAAGACTCATCCCAATCACCGAACACTTTAGCCAACGCTTTTCTTTTGTCCTCCCATACTCTATGGCAAGAAACATGATATCCAAACTTTGATTTGATGTTGGACTGCAGTTGTACCACTGATAGATGATTTTTCTCTTACGGCATCACAGAACTCCAGTGCAATCAGTGATGAATCCAATTGCACGTGACTTTGACTTAGTTATGAATAAAAACATGTATGCTGCTCATCATACTTAGTGATCTCGAACAAGTCATGCGATTTTTTTCTTTATTGCACGAAGTCTCCACTTGCAACCTTCCTCTCACTTCTTACACCGAATTGTCCAAATCGTCAATATAGATTCAACAATCCCATATGGTGCGGCGTGTTGTAGCATTTCCTTGTCTTGATAAATCATCCCTTTATACAATTGAATATTGTCAACGTCCACATGGGCTATAATTGGGTCATGTTCTCGAATGCTATCCAGTACATTCATATCCAAATCATTGAATGTATTTGAAAGCATCTCATGTTCACGACCATCGAAATCCAACTCTTCAAATTCATGGATCAAGATCGATACATTGAGTTGGATCTTCAAATTTGTTAAATGATGTATCAGGATCCACCCCTATCCTATTTATATTTACATACAAATGCACTAAATTTGGCAGTGACATTGCCATTGAGAACATAAGTTCATAGCTTATGCATTCGAAATAGGGAATGACATAAACCTTATTGATCGTGATGGTTCTAGATTAGGATGTCTATATATTATTTCTATCTGGAGCAACCATTTTAATGAATTATTCAAATACAATTTCACTGTTCACATTTATGCTAAAGCTCCCACTTGATGGTTGGTCATAGTCAACTCCATCAATACCATCAATTATATTATCATTTATAAACAATAAAATTTCCAAGCATTTGTCTGCCATTTTCTATAAAAAAAAAAAAAAAAAAAAGGACAAACATCAATTTTTTGTATTATACTTTTTATGAGAAGTATATTAAAAAATATTAAACTTTTTTAAAAAATAACAATAATTTTGTATTAAACTAAAAATATTAAAGTTTTTAGTTTTATGAACATAAATTTTTTAAACATAATAATAAATTAAAATTTTTATAACTATTTTTAAACATAACAATAAAATAAATATTTTATAAATATTTTTAAACATAATAACAAATTAAACTTTTCAAATTAAAATGAGATAAATTTTTCAAAACTATTTTTTCAAATTTAATACAAAATAAAAAATAAATTAAATTAAATTAAACTTTTTCAAACTATTTAAAACTATATTTTCAAAGTTAATACTAGAAAATCAAATATCATAATATATATATTAAAAAAATCACAATAACTATCACAATAATTTTGTATTAAACTATAAATATCAACTTTTTAAACATAACAACAAACTAAACATTTTAACACTATAAACATCCAAAGTTAATACTAAAAGAAATCAAATATCGTATAAATAAACTAAACTTTTCAAACTATACTAAACTTGTTAAATATCACAATAATTTTGTATTAAACTATAAATATCAACTTTTTAAACATAACAATAAATTAAACATTTTAACACTATAAACATCAAAGTTAATACTAAAGAAATCAAATATCATATGAATAAACTAAATTTTCAAACTATATTAAACTTTTGAAACTATACTAAACTTGTTAACAATCACAATAATTTTGTATTAAACTATAAATATCAATTTCTTAAACATAACAATAAACTAAACATTTTAACACTATAAACATCAAAGTTAATACTAAAGAAATCAAATATTATAAGAATAAACTAAACTTTTCAAATATCATAAATTCAACTCACAAATTTGACGGTAGCTCTCTTTTTTCCTTCAAAGTGACAATGTTCACCATTTTTCCTGTTATTTGTTATCTGACAACAACTACAAAAAAAATTTAAAAAAATAGAATCTATAAAAAAATATATATATAAGAATAGAAATAAAATGTATAATTATTCTTAAAAAATACAAATTTAATAGAGTAACGAACCAATATAGTTTGTGGTCAAGGGTTGTGTGAGAATAACTTGTATTAAACGAAATACAAGAAGAGAAATGGAAATGGAAAGTTAAAAAATGGGAGGAGAGGGATATTAAGAAGAAATAAATGAAAACGGAAAGCAAATTTGAGGAGAGGAAGATGATTTCGAAGGTTGTTTTTTAAGGCAGTGGGGGGCAGTGAGCAAAGGAAATGAGGCTGCAAAAATGAAGGAGGCAGTGAGCAAAATAAAGGGGAGAAGAGGGTTTGAAAGGATGTAGGTCGAGTGTTGAACACTCGACTCATGGGTTAGAAATTAAAGGGGGTGGTTGAGCGGCAGTGAGCATGCATGCTAAGGCTGTGGAGGGCAACATGCATGCAGGGAATCGGGTCAACACAGCAGGGGCAGCAGACTTGGCAACAGGATGTGACTTGACAATGTGCATGTCGAGTAAGTCGAAACTTCAACCTTCGACTTATCTTCCTTGTCAAGGGTTGAAGTTTCGACTTATGTATGTCGAAACTTCAACCTTCGACAATCTTTAATATATACATAGACTCCCACTCTTTCTTTGCTTATCAAGTTCTCAACCTTCGACCTCCATGTTCTTCGAATCCTCAACCCTCAACTTCTAGCCTCGATCTCACAAAACAACAACATTTCTCTAATTAGTTTCAAAACTACCCTATTTTCCTAATAAATTTTCAAAACAACAATAATAATATAAAAGGTCCTTTCCATATTACCATAGGGTTGAAAATTTAAAAATCCAATTAAAAAGTCAAAACTATAAAATAAAATTAAAAGATTTTGCAAAAATTACAATAATAATAAAAGTTATATGATTTTTATATTTCGGCCATCTATTAGAAATAAAATCAAGGGGACGTTCGGGGCAATGAGATGGTTATTATATTCGTAGATTATTATAATTGGGTTATAATAGTTTGTGTTTAGGGTGTAGATTATTTTAGTTTAAGTTATAATAGTATGTGTTTGGGGTGTAAACTATTTTAGTTTGAAAATAAAATAATAAACATTGTAGCAAAAAAAATGATGAATATAAAATAGTAAAAACTATAGCAGTAGTAAATACTGTAACAAATAGTGGTTTTAATGTAAACCCCTAAACTTGTTTTACTAGTTAATAATATTTAAGCTCTCTTAATTGTGTGTTTAAGCTTCTGTTAGCATGTATCTAAGATGTTTGTATTAGTTGCAGTGTAGAAAGGCCTAGCATGTATATATGTAAGGTTTAAATGAGGAAATATTCTAAGTGTTCGTGATGATAACACTACTTGAAATGTTGTGAAAATATGATGAACATATAAGTGTTGTTAAGGGGGAATAAAATTTCAAAGTGTTAAAAGTATGACTATTGGGTACTTCAGAAGGTAGTAAAATATTATAAGTATCGAAGAATTAAGCTATCGAGTGAGTAAGGAAGAATTAACACTTAGAGGAAAAACAGAGATGTCATACAATGAAATAATGCCAGTTCATGCGACCTTCCAAATGACACGTGGCTCAGTATTTAAGGAAGAAGAGGAATTATGTCTAAGATTGGTTGTGGGATTTTGAGAAGGTCATGAAGGAAATTAAGTTAAGGGTCGAGTAAGACGTTGGTTGAAGCGAGACAAAGTAGTATGCGATCGGTTTCTTATTACCATGTGGCCAAAATAATAGTCAAGTACGAAGTGGGCTATGGAAATGGATAAGGGTCGGTTATTCACGCAAGGCTTACTAAGGATGTCTAAGGTGAGACAGTACGACAATGGCCCAGTTACACGATAAAGCAATGAAGAAGCCCAAGTGATCGCAAACCTCGTGCGATGAAGATAAGTTGAGGATTTTAGCCTTGATAATTTTTTAGTGGACTAGGTGACAGCCTTAGAGAGGGTTAACTAATGATTAATGGTCAGGTGGCACTTAATTAAGCAAACTTACCATGCAAACCTAAGTATAAATAGGCTTAGCAAAGAAGAAGACCGTTTTGCCAATTTTTCTTATGCTCGAGAGAAGTATGAGTGCTTGTTGAGAAATTGAAGGTGCTGAATAAATTATGAGCAAGTTTTAGGAGACGTGAGAAGTTTTTCGACTGAATCGAAAGGTTTTTATGCTTAAATCCTAAGGTGAGAGAACTAAGAATTTTTTAGCAAGTTTTATTAAAAGGCGATTTAATAAATGGATGAAAATAGAATTATGAAGTTTTAAAAGTTGAAATCTAAATTAATATTATGGATGAATAAGCAGGCAGTTGCATACGAAGAGTAAGCAAGCAGCTGGCTTGTCAAGGTGTACGGCGATGCACATAGGCGTGAAGTAAGGCACGTGAGGGTTGTTTGACGCATAGGCACAAAAAGGTGTGTCTTTATGACCATGGGGCACCCATAGAGAGGGTAGACAATCTCTAGTCAGGAAAGAGGTAAGATGGCTAAATATAAGGGATGTGATGAACTCAGTAATGGTGCGAGATGAAGATATGCAATAATGTTAAGTTAAGTATTATGTTAAGCTAAAAAATGGAGCTAATGTAACAAATCAAAGGACCTCTTCTTATTATAGGGCAGACGCAAGTAGAAAAAGCTTACAAATTCCTTGGGTAAGTAGCTTAAAAGATAGTGGGTGACAAGTTTTAATAAGTATTTTTCCAAATATAGTTTCTATAAATGTTTTTATTACATAGGCAGTTTACATGAAGTTTTCATAATATGTTTTAATGGACACATGCTTTAAATGAATGTTGATCGCATGACCATATTTCAAATGAGAAAGTTATTTATGAATTTAGCATGCGATATTCAATAAGCCTATGCCATGTTTTATAGCATGATACAATTTTATCAATAAATTTTAGAACATGCACAATGTTTTACAAGGCCCCGTGTGTTGATATGAAACCATAAGAAATGTTTTAAATGAATGTATATTATGCCATGTGCATAAATATTTTGTATTTTGTATGAACCTCACTCCGATGTTGGTACCAAAGGTATGGTAAGGTATTCAAATTTCAATTATGCTAGGGATCCTTGACACTGGAGGTATAGTAAGGTGGTCAAGACCTAGTTAAGCTCCACATGCACATATGACTATGTAATATGATGGTGTTGACATTCAATATGCGGAAGCAATTAGGATCTTAAGCACTCTAATTACGTCAATTTTAGCAATCAAGCAAGCATGTTCACAATAAAAGAAAATAGGGTTTCAGAAATTTACCTTTGAAGAACTCTTTAAATCTTCAAAATCCAGCTTGAATTTCCTCAGCAATACCTTATAGACCATCACTCGATCCTCCCTACTATTCTCTAGGCCCTTAGATTGGGTGGTGAAACCCAAAATGAGTTAAATTTCATAAAATTTTAAAAAATTTGAGAGATCATATGAAGAAGATGAAGAACCCTTCTTCATCCAAAGGACATTACATGTCATCTTTCTCAGCTGAAAGACTTTCTTCTAATTCAATTTCTACATGCATAACCCTTTTTCATGTTAGCTTGACATCATGGTCAAGGGAATGTGAGTGTTGAGTTGAGTGGAGAAAGTTGGAAAAACCCACTCAACTTAACCTATATTCATTTTTTATTGAATTTCAAAAAAAAAAAAAAAAAAAAAATTATTGAATTTTTAAATTCAAAACAAATTTCTAATTTCAAGTAATATTAATTCTAAAATTCATATTAAATAAAATTCATTAAAATTAATCTTAAATAAATAAATTTAATTTTAGACCATTAATTAAACACTTTTAATTAATTAAAATAATTTAATATCAAATATTAAATTATTAAACCACCAATTCCTCATGAATCCCTATTCATGTAATCAAATTTAAATATTATATAATTCTTCAATTTCATTTAATTCAATAATTAAACGTTCAATTATATTGTATATAATTAATAATTCCCTTAAATTTAATTTGAACGTTTCAAATTCTCTCATCACGCTATTATATTGTTTGATCCGTTTAGTCCATGAAGTCTGCGTTAGGTTGCCGTTGAGTCCTGAGTTTGCAAACCCAGGAGCGGGAGCATTTAATGTTTACTTCCAAACTAAGGTTCCTATCCATGATGAAGAATTGCAACTTTTCATGCATCTAAAGACATCTTTTCATCCAATGAATCTGAAAATTCAGATTCATTAATGTTATTAATGTCCTATGTATCTATTTAGTTTATGTATTTGCATTTATTAAAGGTTTATGTATTTACTTGATAGATGAAATGGTGCATCATTTCTTAATGTCTTTTCATAATGTTGTATTTTTCACAATCAAGATATAGAATAAGATTTGAGAAATGTAATATTGGTTTTTAAACCTTGAAAGTTTTTTAAGTTTTGTTTCTTGTGTGTTTTTGAGATAGAATACATGAATATTTGGAGCATTCAAGTGAGGATTGATCTGTCTTGCTTGTGGAGTGCTTTGAAGATCAATGGTTGATGGGAGTTGAAACTTTGTCTGATCCTTCGTTTAGTAGATCATATAAGTAATCTGTCATCTAACCTATCTCAGGGGTTGAGATTTGGGGTATGTTGGGGTTGAATTCTTTGGGTCTAATTTTTTAACATGGTTCTTAGATCCGATTCTCGAAAATTCCTTAACATTTTGAGTTTAATATCATTTTAGTCATTCAAATATATAGAACTTCAATGTTTGTGTTAATTTTGGTCTCCAAACTATCAAAATTACAAATAATTTTCTACCATGTTAGAAAATTTCTAAATTTAGATCTTATAGATCATATATTTATGGATCTAATTTCTAAATTTACAAATAATCTTTATCATTTATGGATCTAATTTTTATAATTATTGTAAATTTGTGGGTTCAATTTAAATATTTATAGAAGTTTAAAGGTCTAATTTTTTATAATAAAAAAAATTGAGATATAATTATAGTTATCATTAAAATAATGGATAAATTTTGTAATTTGTCAAAGAAAAAGGAGTAAAAAGAGAGAGAGAGAGAGAGAGAGCTCTCAGCTCCAAGAGTGAGAGAAGGGAAGGCGAGTGGGCGAAAACGAAAATAATGAGGACAGCCGGCGCTTATTCCCTCGAAGATTGAAAACGTCGCTGTTAAAAGGAAACTTGGAAATGAAAAATAATAATAATAATAATAATAAAAGTACAGATTACGTGTGGAGCCCACCATTCAGCTGGATAATGATTTTTCGTAATCATCTCTTTGATCCACAGACCAAAGCAAAAAAGAAGGAATAAATTGGACCTACATCCCGTACAAGCTAGGATTGTTTCTTCTTATGAAATTTCACTTCAACCCTTTTTTTTATTATTTTCTAACTTTTGTGTTATTTACTTCATTTTCGCTCTGAACCTTTTTTTAAGTTGAGTTGAATTACACAAAATATCTTAAAATTCTATATTTTGTGTGGAAAATACAATTAGATTTTTCAAAGAATTTTTTAAAAAGTTTAAAAATACTCCTCTTGTTAGTTTTGAATAGAAATCATCATTATTTTATTTTAAAAATATATATGAAATTTCAAAAGTTTAAAAAATAACATTAAAAAAATATTTTTATAATCGTTAATACTCGTTTTAAAAGTATCTTTAAACTTTTAAAAGTTATATTAATATTCTTAGCCTAAAAATGTACATGCCATTAGGACCTATTTGTTCCACAGATATTGTTATTGAGATTTCAAACAGATATTTAATCATCTTATATGAGTTTTTTTTTAATACCCATCATACTTGTGGAATTTTATACATGGAAGATGAATAGAAATTGATTAATTAATAAATTAATATCAACTAGTTATGATTATTAATTATAATTAATTATTAAATATAAATATATTATTTAGACTTAATACATTTATCATTGATATTTTTTTTTTTGTTATCTTACATGGTTTAATATAAGATTTTATTATTATATATTAATATTTTGACTAATTATATTTATTTAATTATTTTTATTAATTAAATAATATTTCATTTTAAAAAATATTCATTTATTAACATTTTAAGCGATTAGATAATTAATCGATATAACACTAAATTAAATAATTAAATTTAATTATGACTACATTCTCTTACATTTGATTAAATAATTATTTAGTTTTAGTTTTTATAATCAAAATAGGTAAATCAAACACATTCATTTAATGTTCATACATTAAAGGCCCATTTGATAACGTTCTCGTTTCCTTTTTTTTTACAACAAGAAATATGAATATGTCTGATAAATATTCATGTTTTTCTGTTTCATTAAAAAAAAAAACAAGAACAAAAAATTGTTTGATAACTATGATTGTTTCTTGTTTCTTGTATTTTTTTTTCCTTTATATTTTTTTCCATATTTTATAGTTTAAATATACTCTAAATTATATAAAATAAAAAATATATAGCATGCGTCAAAATATAAAAAATAATTATCAAATACCTATAAGTCACGATGTAAAATTAATAATGTTAATAAAATTGTTTCTGTCATTCGTATGTTGTTAAATTTTAATTTACAATATTTTTTCTCACTCAAGTAATTTGTTTAAATTTTAAATGATATAGATTCAAATCTAACTCAATTATATTATTATGTAAATATCGTGGTTGTAAAAATATTAAAATAAATCAAAGTGAATATATTAGTAAACAAAATTTATATATTATAAAATTATGAATGGTCTCATATGTAAAAAAAAATAAATACTATATATATATATATATTACAAAATATAAATTCAAAATTTAAAAAATATTTATATATACATATTGAAAACATAAATTATTTTAAACAACAAAACTACTAAAAATATTTACAAATAATCTACTTTGAGCAAGCTTTCTTGCCAACTAACCAAATGTACACTTTGATATAGTTTAGAAATAACATTA
The DNA here is from genome assembly GCF_009727055.1 of Benincasa hispida. NCBI lineage: Eukaryota > Viridiplantae > Streptophyta > Magnoliopsida > Cucurbitales > Cucurbitaceae > Benincasa > Benincasa hispida. The sequence continues at coordinate 4,803,601 of NC_052356.1, read as the reverse complement.
AATAAAATAGAAATGGAACAAGAGAAATTACTTTTTGTAATTCCTCAATTTTGGCACCATTTTTAGGAACGTTTCCCATTTTAGGAACAAGAAACAGGAATGATTGTCAAACATGTCAGTTTCTTAAAAAATGAGAAACAGAAACATGAAACGATAATATTATCAGACGAACCCTAATTATCCTATAAATTCAAACAAAGACGTTAATTATCTTAGATATTTAATATTCATACATATGAAACAATATCTACGATCTAAATGACCCTTTGGGGTATGAATTTGTTTTAAGTTTTGAGTTCCAAATGAACAAAATTTATAACGATGATATAGACATTTTTTTTTTCCATATAGATACACTCAATTTTATCCAATTTGTCCAATTATTACACAAATTTCCTCACAACAAAATATAAACTAAAACTTCAAGTCATAAAACTCACAAAATTCCAAAATACAAATCTCCCGTTATAGTTTACCAAAAAGATAAATAATAAAATACAAAAATGACATATTTGACTATTAACACATACTCAAACTACTAATATACAACATTGTCAAAACGTCCAAGTTCTTACTTTCCTTTGATGCTTCCACTATTCTCTTTCTTTTTATTATAATCTAATACTTTACTGAACGGACAATTTTTTAAAAGATAAACGAAGATAAAACAATTGACAAGGGGAGTGTGGGAGGAGGAAGAATAGAAGAAAAAAAAAATAGAGAAGTGTTAGGCCATAAATTGAAAGCTAAGGTATTTTTGCTACAAGGTATTAATAATTTTCATTCATATATTAATCGTATAGATATTTTTTAAAATCTTCTTAAAATTTAAGGATATTTTTTAAAATTTTGAAAGGTTGAATAATATTTTTGAAACACTAACCACAACGGTATTATATATGTTTTTTAATTTAAGGATATTTTTGAGAATTTTAAAAGTTTATAGGTATTTCTACACAAAGTACCAAATTTAAGAACAATAATTTTTTGTTTCGTTTGGGGCTAAGCATCCTGGAGAGAGGGGTCTTTGCTAGGCAAGATTGGTGTCTAATTGAAGAAATTATTTTTTGTGGATATTGCTATTAATATTTTTCATTTTTGTCACATTGGGTTTGGAGAGGACAACAAAACTAATCTTGCTATTGCACCTTTAGCATTTTCTATAAAGGTGTTCTTTGATCTTGAAATATGATCTTACCATAATATTCTCTTCCCCTTTTTAATGAGAATTTAAGATAGTAGTTGGGAGTGGGTAGTGCTTTAGTTGTTTGTTTCTAGTAGTATGGTATTAAAAAAAAAAAAAGAATAAAATAAAATTTTACCTCTAATCACTCTCTGCCACCTCCGTTCATTGTACCAGCAAATTTCAACAATCACCTCTGATCAACCCCGACAATCATTACCATCATCGGCCACCTCCGATCATGACAACTGACGATCATTTTCGACAACAACCACCATAAATTTTGTCGACGATCACCCCAGACAACCAACTTTGGTGATCATTATTTTAAATTATTAGTTTATAGTATTTTATTGTCGACTTTTATAATTTTACATACTATGTCAAAATTAAGCAAAAATTTAATTATGTCAAACCCACAATTTATTTCAAAATAAGTAACAAAGATGAAATCCAAAATTAAACTTAAATTGACAGGAAAATGATTACTTATGAAATTTGGGGCATTACATAAAGTGAATGAAATTAGGATTTATATAATATCACAAATTTAGATAATATGATGTAGAAAACAAATATACAAAAATAGTTATGATAATAATAACAATAAAAAAAACAAATTCATCCCAACTCAACTATGCAATCCAAACACTGGAATAAAAAACCAACAAACTCAATCCTACACTCCAAATATTGTAATCAGAATTTGATAATTTCAATTCACGACACCAAATTTTATTGTAATCAAATTCCTAGTAATCCAGATTCCATTATAGCGATTCAAACCATCCATTATTTTTGTATTTATTTGTTGATTAATTCAATGAATTATCTGAAGTGAATGTAAATAAAAAGGATAGCATTTATAAATTTAAGGATCACATAGCAAAAATTTTAAAGTGAAAATTGAAACATCTCGTTATAAAGTATAAATTGTTTTATACTCATAAGTGTATATATATATTCTTCAAAATAAATAAATAAATATATCAAATAATTTTTCATTTCATAGTTTATCCTTTTAAAAAATTAGAAAGAATTTAAGTATACCCCTAAATTTGTTGTGGGTTATCTCAAAATTTCAATTCCTTTGAATTAAACAATAAAATTAAATAAATATTGCAGTTTTTACATTTTAGTCACCTTTTGCTAATTTAATATAACAACCTTTTAAGCTCATTACTTTTAATAAAATTCACACAAAATTAAGTTTGATCAGTGTACAACCAACTTTGTTGTCGTTAATTTAGTCCAAATTATGTATACGTGCATAGTCGGTTGATATTTTTCACGTGTTTTCATCTTTATATAGATTCGTCTTTGTTGTGTGCACGTCCTTAATTATATATTCGTGTATGTTTTATTGTTTATGTTGCTACGACTGTGTCTTTATATGTATGTGTCGTGTCATTGTTGCCTTTGAACATCAATGCATTAATATTTTTAGTGAACGATCTAAATTGAGTTCTTCAAAACTTATGTCGATCTATCCTTACTGACACACACACACGATTTCATGTGAAAAGTATGCATTGATGTTTCTAATACATAATGCTAATTCATAGTCAAAGTCAATCAACTGATTAGAACTATGATATTAATTGATACAATTTGTGATACAATCTCAAAAGTGACGACTATAAATTATTTTGTTTTATTTAAAAACATTATTGATTTATATTTAACGTGGTAGATATGACCAAAACAAAAAAAGTGATAGATGTCACATGCTAACCAAGCATCTTGGCTATGTCTCTTTTAATTTTTGTAATCGTTCTCGTAATTGTATCGTCCACTCTCCAGCATAAGATGCTGTAGTAATTTTTATTTCCCAAGTTTCTCTTTTTGCTACAGTAGGGCGAAGTGAATTGTGAAGCTGATTACCCTAATTGAGTATTCTTTATTCTTTACGAGAATTTTTCTTATTAGAGTTGATTTTTTTTTCCGTAATGAAATTCTTTTTCTTCTTTTAAAAAGAGGGAGTTTAATAAAAGCTTGAAGAGGAAGAGGAGGAGAAAGATATTAAGATTACTTTTTTTACCAAGTGGAAAGAATATTTGAGGGAAAAGGAAAAAACATAATGAACAAAGAATCTGATAAAGATAAATAAAAAAGATTGGCAAAGAAAAAAAAGATTATTATTAGTGATAATCAGATACCTTATCACGTGCCTATGAACTAAGCAACAAACAAGTCAAAAGATTCCCATTCCTATCCTCTTTGCTTAGAAGCTTCCATATTATAAATCATTGTTAATTAATGACCATTTTTTACCAATCATTTTTTAAAATAAATATTGAAATCTTAACCAAATTATATATATATATATATATAAAACAAATTGTTTATAGGGCTCGATGATAACTATTTTGGTTTTTTATTTTTAATTTTAATTTTTAAGAATCTGTTTTTAGTTTTTAGTTTATAAGAACAAAAAATCATACATATTTAGTAACTTTTATGGGTTTTCTGTTTCTAAAAAAAAAAAAAAAATGCTTGATAATTATTTTTTTTTTATTTTCTAAAAATTGAAAACAAAAAATATGTTCGATTACTATGTTTTTGCTTTTTGTTTTTAAAAAATATTAAAATAATTTTGATGACTTTTTTTATCTTTACATTTTTTGTTAGAAAAAATAAATCAAACTTTTTTGCAATATTTTTCGTATGGTATACATAATTAATTATAAAACTATATATATATATTTTAAACCCTCATATTGATGAAATAATATCAATGTTTTGAATGTACCCATAACAAAAGGAAGAAACGTAACAAAAATAATATATTGACAAAATATAAAAAAAATAATTTTATTTTTGTAAAAGAAAAGTTCAGAGAATAAGGAAACAACCAAAACAATTAATCTGATCCAACAAATTTACAATATTTCTTTATGAAAATTTGTTCCATCTAGAGTGCTCAGTGTCATAAAAAATTTTCTCTTAAGATAAGAAAATTAATAATCCGTGAATACTTCGACTGTGAGACTTGATGGACACTACAATGTGAATAATTATATATAAAACAAATTGAGTTTTTTAGGAATAATCCTCTATATTTTTATAGACTATTTGTGAATATTCATACAATTACATCTTTTGGTATGAGGTTGTACCTTTCGAGAAAAGATGTATCCTTTCATCAAGACATCGTGTCATTTTTTTTAAAAAAATACACCCTTTTGTCAAAAGTTGTGGCATTTTTAATTTTTTAAAAATAATTTAAGTGTTTTTTTTTTCAAATAAAGCATAATCATATTAATAAAATAGTAAGAAAACGAACACCATTTTTTAAAATAAAAACAAAAAAAAAAAAAAACAAAAACGTTACCTATGATTGCATATTTAATTATTCTCAACTTAACCATCGATCAACAAAGTCTACAGGTTATTAAAATATCAACAATAAACGATGCTTAGGCTTTGGATTGACAAATTTTTAATCCAAAGAGAAAAGAAAAAAACGACCATAAGATCGAAATTTTTCAATAATATATCGTGAATAAAGTTAAGTTTATAAGACTATGATTATATTGAAGATGGTCTAGAAATAAAGATCAATGATAGATATTTAACCTAATATAATTTAGACATTTATGAATTATCGGAACTATCTATAGAACTTTCGTGTTCTAACTAATGAATCATCTTAATTTCACTGACATTTAAAAACCATTTGCTAAAAAGATGTTTAAAAACTAAATTATTTATTTGGCTAAAAAAGAAACTAAATTATTAATTTTATGAAAAGTTTTAGGACCAATAGTATTTTTTTAAGGAAATAAAAGGGAAAAAAAGGTATGTAGAGGTTCTTTTCCATGAGTCACACGGCATAAATTATAAACAAAAATATTTTAAACTAAAACCTCGTACGGATCATGCTGATGTTTTAAGCCTTTTGTCCCCTACCTTTTGAAAATATTTTTAAATTGACTTATTAAACCTCAACGACTCTTTATATTTCTTTCCATGTGTCTCGACTCAAAGATGCCTACTTTTTGTTGGAATCTTTAAATTTAAGTGTATGTATTGGGAGACCACCATCGATTTCAATTAATTTATATTCGAATATTTTTTATAAAAATTGATTAAAATATATTTAAATTATATTTTGAATGGTTGTCACTTTAATTTCTTTCCGAATCACTTATTTTTCTTAAATTAAATACTTGAAAATGTATTATAAACACATTAAAAATCGTTAAATAACACTATAGATATATAAGGGGATCAAAGTGACAAAATCGACTGACCAAACCAACCACCACATACACTAAAATGAAGTAGATTTCCATTTTATAAAAACTCATCGATCGGTTTTCGATGTTGGCTTTCTCCCAAAACCAACATTGACCAGCCGATGTAGACCCTTGTTCAAACCTACTCTAAAAATAATTTTTAAACGTTTATAAAATTTGAAAGATAATATTGAAACATTTGAAAAGTTCAATGTTCAAATATTAAAGTATAAAGGTTTTTTTTTTATTAAATTGCAAATTTGATCACTATGATATGAAGAAAGTTATAAATTTAGTTTATATGGTTTCATAGAAACTTCATAAATAATCCCTACGATAAGAAGTATCTATGAAGCTGACATATGGATTATTTGTAAGGTTTTTTCGAACAATAAAGACAAAGATCATGTTTATTTCTATGCAAACATATTCTATCAATGATAATCTGAAAAGTGGGCTCCAGTTTGTTGTTTACTCGTGTTTTATAGTCATAATGAAACACGAGACCCACAAACAAATACATAACCAACAAACATAATCCGATTTGTAGCTGTGGTTAAGGGTGAAAATGGTTCGATTTGGTGGTCAAACCGAACCGAACCAAATTTCTAATATGTGAAATTGAACTGAATCGATTTATTAGTTCAAATCAAATCGAACCGAACCACATATATGCGGTTTGGTTCAGTTTTAAATTCGGTCTTGTTTTTTAAATTAAAAACAATTTGGTTATGAATTCGATTTTATTTATATATATA
>NC_052356.1:4781624-4797414 GCF_009727055.1 Benincasa hispida | reverse complement strand
GGTTTCAAATTTGATGTTCAAAATTGAAACCGAACCGAACCGAATTAAGTCTGTTTCAAAATTTCTTCAAACCGGATCGAACCACAATTTTTTCGGTTTGACTGAGTTTCGCTTCCATTTTTATAAACGATTCAGTTTTTACGATTTGAATGGCCACCCCTAGCTGTGGTGATTGTATTTGAAAAATACGAGAGATCCACTAGTTTTTTTCAAATATTTTCAAACTATTTTTCAGTTTTTGCCCTTAGATATCATTGCTGTTATAACTACTATTACTATTACACTAGAAAAATCATGAATTTGCCACAACTGCAGTTTCTATTATAGATACCGTTACCAACTGACCATAAACTGTAACGATAACATTAATGTTAATAAAACAATGATATCAGACAAGTACAAAATAAACCGCTTCAATCATAATCAAATAACGTTTGCAAAATATTTAAATAAATATAATTAAAAGCAATCAAATTACGTTTTCGATTGAGACCTATTACGACAGATACATAAATAAAATTCCATTAAGATTACATCAATTTTGATTATGGATTATCATACATAACGTAAATTCTAACTTTTAAAATCACACGAACACTTCAAAAGTATTGAATTGTTTATAGGCAAAATTATGGTTGTTCAAATGACTCGCGAACCCGAATAACTCGGACAACTCAACAAAATTTCAGATTGGGTTGGGTTAGTTTTAATTTCGGATTGGATTGGATTGGATTTTTTAATGACTTTTACGGGTTGGGTTGGATTCGGGTTACAATTTTTAAAATTCGAGTTGACCCAATCCAACTCGAATTTCTAATATTATTAAAATATATATGTATTATAATTTATAAATATTATAACTCATACATATTTTGATGATATTTTTTAACATTTGAGTTTAACGAAATTTTAGTTATTAATACGTGAAGTGCACAAATTTAAATATTTGAAATTAATAAAAAATGTAATTAAAAAAAGAAAAGAAAAAAAATAATTCGACAATCCAACCCGAATAAGAAGGGCTGGATTGAAGACAGTTATTCATGTACCCAACCCAACCAATCCGCATTTTTTAGTTGGTCCAAAAAATCCCCAATAAAATCTAACCTAATCCATGTATATTCCTAGTTAAAATGAACCTGATTTAATTATCATAGTATTTGTACTATCAATTTCGATGTGAAATATTCGATTCTCCCATTATTATTAACAAAAAAAAGAGTTATTTTTAAATTTATTTGAGTAATTTAACCTTTTTTAGAGAGAGAAGGGGAAAAGAATAATAGGGAAGATAAATGAGGAATAAAAGCAAAGAGAAGGCAACCGATCCTTTCTGGTAGGGGTGTTCAAAAAACCCGATAACCCAATCAAACCGGATTAAGGTTGGGTTAAAAATGTTAAAAAATATTAAATTCGGTGAGTTAGAGTGTCGGAGACTTTGAAAGAAAAGTAAAAGGAGGGGTGGGGCCCACAAAAGAAAACGACTGACACCGACTTTTAACTTCTCTTTCTTTTCGTTAATGTAAGACGCCATATACCAAACCACGTCACTCGACTGACGTTACAAACGCCCACTTTTACCACGTCAGCATCACCTCATTGGGCCATACCCACGCGCTTTCCTTTTCTTTCTTCCTCACCAAGAATGCCCTCTTCTTTTATTCGACTTCGCCTTCACTTGGTGCTTTATTCCTTTATCTTTATCTTTATTTTTTTTTTGGCAAAATTAAAATACAATGAATAGGCGTGTTTCATCCCAGTTTTGAAACATGGATTTTCTCATAAATATTGAAGTCTCAATTTTATGGAAATATCGATATCGATAGAAATTTTGAGAAAAATTATGAAAATTGATGTAAATTGTTCCAATTACTTAATGAATTTTTCATTGTGGCTTAATTAGATTATAAGGGGGCGTTTGAGGTAATGACTATGCTAAGACTATAATAATCACATCTTGCTACAATACACACTATTTTGCAATCCCCAATTAGTTACAGTCAACATTATTTTAAAACCCCAATTTGCTATATTATTTACTATTTGCTACAGTTTTTACTCTTCTACGTTCTTCGTTTTTTTATTCTTTACGAAAGGGGGCATTTGAGGTAAAAAGTTTGTTATTATAGTCTTAGATTATTATAATTGGGTTATAACAATTTTTATTTGAGGTGTAGATTGTTTTAATTTGTGTTATAAAATTATTTTAGTTTGAAAATAAAATAATAAACACTATAGCAAATAATAAAAAAAATGATGAATATAATGTCGGGAATGTCCTAGAACTCCATTCTATTTATAAAAAATAATGACTTGTTGATTTTGCATCTTATTATGAAAATCCAATAAACATATCATTGGCTATAGTCTGAATACTGTAATTTTATGTAGTGACATAAACAGGATAAAGTTAACCATATATAGCTTAAATGGTCTAATAAGTATGTGGATGAAATTGGGTATCTCATCCTGGTAACGCTATTGGATGCGACTCACTCTGCAGTTGTTACAAGAAGTTGTAAAGTGCTACAAACGATGTGATCCACAGATCGTTCATATTGAGACATGTGAGTGGGGGTGTCCTATGTAATGAGTTTGCATATAGACTGGACCACGAAAATAATCACTTTTCTTTATAACGACTGTTTACTTTTAAAATTGACTATTTCATTTATCAAATAACCTAGGTTAACTCGATCTTAATCATGAGCTAACTATGAACTCCTTTTTTTTTTCAGGATTATCCTTTGATCTGCAAACAGTGAGAGTAGTCCAACATCACAGCCTCTCATTTTGGGATAAGACCGGATGAATAGTTGGGGACATAGCCTTGCAAGATGGAATTCACTTGTACCCGATTTAGGGTTAGCAGATGGGTTGTTCTCTTAAGTACTAATTCCAAGATTTGAACAATTGGGGCCCGCTTTTTCATGATAAAGAAAGGATTTGATTCATAGGGATTATGAATCAGAATTGTTTATTAGAGGGTCAATGGGAACTTAAGGAACAAGATGTATTCACAGGGGTAAAACGATTATTTTGACCCAGCTGTGATTATGAACAACCTGTGAAGGATCGACTTATTGATTATGGTTATAAAGTGGACATAATATATCTATAGTGAGGGGAGTTCAACTATGGGCTATAGTGGAGTATCCAATTAGTTAACGAATGGGGTTAGATCGGTTTAATGAGTTTAGTCGATTAATCTCGAATCGTTGGAACCCATGATCTGTAGGTCCGCGAGGTCCCCCTACTAGCTCGTAAATGGTTAAGCTTTAGAGTAGCTTGAGAAATTAATTTGAAACGTTCAAATTAAAATTAAATGAAATAGGAGAACATATATTTAAATATGATTTAAATATACGAAGATGATTTTGTGCAAAAAATAATTTAATATTTGATATTAAATTAATTTATAAAATTAATTTTTAGAAAATTAATTTTTCAGTTTTAAAATCACAATTTTGATTTTAAGATAAAATTGGAAAATTGGAAAACATGCACAAAATGGTTTTTCATAGTTTTCCATTATCATCTTCTTCATATTCACACAAAAACCACTCCCTCTTCTTCATTTACTCCAAGCATGAGCTGCAAGCGATGCACATTTTCTTCTTTGCATGTTCATTTGCAATAAATACATGAGAATGAAGTGATTTAGAGGCATGCATTCTATAGAAATTTTGAGAGAAAATCTCAGCTGAAGAAGAGTTTTTCAAAACTGAGTGTTATGAGTTTCTCCTTGCGTTTTACATTGCTTCAAGTTGTTCTCGAGTCCCACAACTCAGTCTAAAGCTCCAAGAGGATAGTGGGAAAGATCTTGGGGTGGTTCACGACGATCTTTGGAGAAGACTGCTGCTGATTGATCAAGATCTTGAAGAGTTCTATAAAGATATGATCCAAAACCCTCTTATTTAGATGAGATGCTTTCATTTCTGCCAAAATTAGTGAATTTGAATGCTTATGGATCCTTGTTACTTCCGCTGCATGTTATTACACTCTTACATGTAAAATAGTAAAAATTGTAGCAAATAGTACTGTAGTTTGGAAACTATTCCCATTGTTGTGAATAAAATAAGAGTTATTTTATTTGGCATTTACTCATATCCAATAAACAAAGCTCAATGGTTATTGTATGTAAACTTAAGCATGTATATGAGATATACAAGTGGATCACGCCTTAAGTGATAATCTAAAAAGGTCTGTAGTATAAAAATTAAGGAGAGATACCTGATCCTGGTGATATTACGGATACGACACGCTTTGTAGAGGTTTACAAGTGTTGTGAACTACTACAGATGGTAGATATTGACCATTCATGTGGAGACATGCGAGCGGGGGTGTCCTATACAAAGAGTTTATATAAGACGAGTCCACGAGATGATTCGTCTCTTTATATAACACCGTTGATAGTTGAGACTTACATCTCACCTAGATGACCATAGGTGACATGACCTTAATCCTGAGTGTTTTGGGAACTCATGCCTTTGAGGGCGGTCTTTTGATTAGTATGGGTGAGAGTGACTAGATTGCAACTCAACATGCCTACCCTTTTGGAGACTTGTCTGATTTGGGAGCTGGGAACTCAGTTACACAAGATGGAATTCACTTCTTCCCCGAAGTAGGGGTAAGTAGATAGATTGCTCCCTTAAGGGCTAATTTCAGGTCTTGAACATAGTGACCACAACTTCTCTTTGGAAGAGAGGACTCAGTCATAGTAGGACTATGATTTATGTTCATTAAAGGAATCAGTGGTACTTAAAGAGTTAGATGTAACTACTGGGGCATAACGATTATTGGCTTAGTTGTACTTACGAGTGATCTGTGAAGGGTTATCGCACTATTGTTTGGTTGATATGGACACAAAATATATCTGTAATAAGAAGAGTGCAGCTCTCGGTCTTTAATAGAATGCCCGATAGTTAACGGATGGTGGATCCCGTGACTATAGAGTTTATTCAGTTATTCACGTATCGTTGGAGGTTCAAGCTACAAATCCATAAGGTCCCTTGGTAGCTCAACGTATTCAAGTTGAGAATCAGTTCTTGATGTTCATTTGAAATGTTCAAATTGACAAGAGGATTAATGTAAATGAGATTTACATTAAGTACCATGAAAAAGAAAAAGAACTACGGTTTATATGTTTCATGAGATGAAATATTAAAACTATAGGTTATAAATATAATATGGTAAGTTGGTTATCATATATATCTATAACAATATTAATTATTGGATAATTATATATTTTTCTCTAATAACTAATTGAGTGGGAGGTTATTGGTGGTTTCATGGTAACCGTGAGATAAAAGAAAAAATATTTTCCTAATTTTAGAAGATTTGAGAGAGTTTCCATTCTCAGAAATCACTCACGGTCTGCTGTCAAGTGAGATTTGTTTTCACTAAATGATAGCTGAAAGAGAGACTAAATGATCGTGGAGTGACACTACACAATAGTTCACTCAGCTAGTCGTAGCTAAACGATCGCGGGCTTTTGCTATACGATAACTTGCCTTCTTCTAAAGATTGAGCATTAGTCTATACGATAGACTCTTGTCATCTATCTCCCACTTGCTCATTCGTTTACATGATTATTATTCCTCCGGTCTCTTCCTCTAACCAAGTCCACACTGAAGAAACTCTTGAACAAGAGTATCCACGAGCGAGTTCGGATATTTCTGATTTCATTATGACTGAATTACCACACACACATTTTATCAAACAGATATGCATTGTAACACTAATTATAGGCATGCTTTAAAAAATAAAATACAAAAGACTGAGTAAACGTACCAGTTGAAGACAATCTTCAATCGAACTCAGTCTAGCGGAAGCAGACTCCTTTAAGCTTCTTATCGCCTAACAATCAGTCGCCTAACAGCAACACGATCGTCAACATGAATGGAAGCGCACGAACAAACAACAATCGGGGACGACACCACCACTCAAAGCCCTTGGTATTCTCGGAGTGAGAATCTAAAAGGTGGACTTTGATGGAATTGGTAAAGGGAAGAGGAAAAAACGATCGTGTAGAACGAACAAGCAAGTGGAAGATAGTAGNAGTGAGAATCTAAAAGGTGGACTTTGATGGAATTGGTAAAGGGAAGAGGAAAAAACGATCGTGTAGAACGAACAAGCAAGTGGAAGATAGTAGATGACTATCGTATAGTCGGGTGCTTGTCATTTAGAAAAAGGTACACGATCATGTAGGTTTTACTAAGCAATCGTCTAGCAAATATTAAGCGATCGTATAGGTCTGCTCGGTGCGCTAAGCGATCGCTTAGAAAAGGTAAATGATCGTTTAGAAATCGCGTGCGATCGTTTCGGACGATGGGCACTATCGTATAAGCGCTCAACGTTAAGCGATCGTATGGAAATACACTGTGAGCGATTTTCTTACGTCTTACAAAAATGAAATCAATTTTCATTTTATTCTTCAGTTACAAGAACCGAATTTGATTTTCCCACTTTCGCACGATTTCGGAGAAATTCTCGGCCAATTATCTTATAACCGCCTAATTAATTAAATAATAAATATAATCATATTATATTCTTAACATATAGTTTGATATCATATATCTACTATAGTAATTTCTTCTCTACTTGATATAAATCATATTTACATACAAATTCCTCCAAAATAATGTATCTCATACATTTAGTCAATTATATCATATATAATTAATTAGTTCAATTATATCATATATAATCGAACTCTCTCTTATCAATTTGAACATTTCAAGTTGACTCAAAAACTGATTCTCAACTTTATCCAAGTTACCAAGGGGATCTTATGGACCTGTGGCTCGAAGCTCCAACGGTACGTGAATAGCTGACTAAACTCTTTAGCCACGAGATCCACCATCCGTTAACTGCCAGTCGCCAGACATTCCACTAAAGACCAATAACTGAACTCTTCTTACCACAGATATATTTCTTTGTCCATCGGATAAACCAATCATGAGTACGACGACCCTTCACAGATGCTTGTAAGTACACCTAGGCCAATTTACCATTTTGCCCCTGTAGAAATCTCACTCCTTAAGTATCACTGATTCCTCTAATGAACAATACAACATAGTTCAACTATGTGTGAACATCTCTCGGGCCAAGAAAAGGTGTGTGGCGCCAAATCATTCAAGCCTTGGAATCAGCCCTTAAGGAAGCTATCTATCTACTTGCCCTTGCTTCGGGAAAGGAGTGAATTCCATCTTGTGTAGCTAAGTTCCCAACGCCCGAATCAGACGAATCCCCAAANCTATCTATCTACTTGCCCTTGCTTCGGGAAAGGAGTGAATTCCATCTTGTGTAGCTAAGTTCCCAACGCCCGAATCAGACGAATCCCCAAAGTGATAGGTTTGAGTCGGCGACCTGACCACTTGCACCCATACAAATCAAAGGATTGCCCTCAATGGCAGGAGTTCCAAACTCACTCAGGATTGAGGTCATGTTACCTATGTGTTGGGATTGATGCCCTAAAGTCTCGTGTCCTGTAGTTTGTAAACAGTATGTACCAACACTTGTATTGTTAATATATGATATTTACTTCACATCTTATATTTTGCTCGGTTAATTATTTTATTTATTTTACCACAAACCAATAAACATAAAATCCCTAGTTATCTGTATGTGACTCAAGCATGTATGTGGTAACATACAAGTGGATCATGTCTTGAGTGATAACCAAAATGGTCTGTAGTATATGGATATAGGAGGGAAACCTTATCCTGGTAACACTACGGACGCGGCCCACTTTGTGGAATGGTTACAAGTGTTGTGACTTGTCACAGATAGTCTGATCCTAATCATTCATGTTGGGGACATGCGAGTGAGGGTGTCCTATACAAAGAGTTTGTATAGGACCTGACCACGAAGTCTTAACGTCTCCTAATATAACACCGTTCATGACAGAGACTTCACTTCACTAGGATGACCATATGTAACATGACCTTAATCCTGAGTGAGTTGGAAACTCTTGCCATTGAGGGCGATCCTTTGATTTGTATGGGTGCGAGTGGCCAGGTCGCTGATTTAAACCTATCATTTTGAGGATTCATCTGATTTGGGAGCTGGAAACTCAGCTACACAAGATGGAATTCACTCCTTCCCCGAGGCAGGAGTAAGTAGATAGATAGCTCCTTTAAGGGCTGATTCCAGGGCTTGAACGATATGGCGCCACACACCTTCTCTTGGCCCAAGAGGTGTTCACACATAGTTGGACTATGTTGTATTGTTCATTAGAGGAATTGGTAGTACTTAAGGAGTGAGATGTAACTACAGGGACAAAACGGTAAATTGGCCCAGTTGTACTTACGAGCATCTGTGAAGGGTCATCGTACTCATGATTGGTTATATCCGATGGACACAGAAATATATCTGTGGTAAGAAGAGTTCAGTTGTTGGTGTTTAGTGGAATCACTGACAGTTAACGGATGATGGATCTCGTGGCTAAAGAGTTTAGTCAGCTATTCATGTACCGTTGAAGCTTCGAGCCACAGGTCCATTAGGTCCCCTGGGAAGCTTGGATAAAGTCGAGAACCAGTGTTTGGGTTAATTTGAAGTGTTCAAATTGACAAGAGGAAGTTCAATTATATATGATATAATTGGACTGGTTAATTATATATGATATAATTGGCTAAATGCATGAGATACATTATTTTGGAGGAAATTAGATATAAATATGATTTATATCAGTAGAGAGAGAGATCAGAAAGGCAATGGAGGATATTGACCAGAATGAATGGGTAAGGCCATGTATTTCGAGATGGATTCAAGTACTTCAACTAGTATGGGATCTGTAAGATCAACCTGATGGGTAAGACTATAGGTTGTCAAAGGGATCACAAGCGCAAACGGGGTGCTAATGGGAAGGTGCACGCTTCAAAGCTCGACTCGTGCAAAGGGTTATACGCCAGGTAGTGGAGTCCGACTATGACGAGAACTTTCTCACCTGCAAGCTGAATTCGGCCCATTTATGGGCTGAAACATGCATCTAGATCTTGGAATTACGGTTTGATACAGCGATCAAGTTGTAGGCTTTGACCAGATGGATGAACCTTGTGTCTACAAGAAAGATCACCGAACGTTTCAGTAGTAATTTTAGTATGTATGTAGACGATATACTACTCCATTGGGAATGATGTAGGTCTAACTGACTGCAGTTAAGAACTGGCTAGCGACCCATTCCAAATTAAATATTTGGAAGAAGGCTCAAGTTTGTTCTGGGTATACAGATACTTTTAGGATCGTAAGAAACAAAAGTCTAGGCACGTCTTAGGCATCAACATGCAATTGACAAGATGTTCTCATGTACTCGATGCAGGACTGTAAGAGGGGCTAATGCCGTTCAGGCAATGGAGTCACTCTGTTCTCAGGACATATGTCCAAAGAAGTCCTCAGGAGGTAAGGAAATGAGACAGGGTCCTTCATATGCGTCTGCCGTTGGAAGTTTGATGTATCGATGCTCTGTCTAGACTGCTTCCAGCTTATGCGACAGATAGCCTTCCCTACCTCGGGTTCAATATTTGGACTTTTCGACACCATCGCTTATACTTCAAAATATTGTTTGCAACTTGGTCCGCACAATCTACAATACGCCTAAGTATTGAAAGGGTGCCTGCGAAAACACAAAACTGTCAAAAAACATTAGCTGCCAAGTCTCCGACAACGGCGCCAAAAACTGTTGGAAAATAGGAATGCTTGTTTTATTTATTTTATTAAAGAACGGATGGGGCAATAATGAATTCATGCGTTAGACATAGCTTATGTGTTTGCACCCATGCGTTTCAGGTCATGCATAGGAATGAAGATGCCATTAGACTAATATGCCATGATCCCAGCGTCCTATCACAAGTTTTCTTACACTCGCACCAAGTTATAACGCCAAACACAAGTTTCTTCCTCAGGTTAATCCGAGGTCGTAACACAGGGACTTGTCACTAAATAATTCTTGTGTGAAAGTCAATTGCGTTCGAGGGCGATGAAAAGAAAAATAAAAAGAAGTTTAATCGATATAAAGACTATTCCTACCTCTAACTAACAGATTGAGCAATAGAAGACTTGTATGAGAATAAGTAGAGACACAAACCAACCATTACGCATAGTAATGTTATTATCTAATCGGCCCCGAGTAATCCCAGCTCATGCACTAACGCGTCGCACACCTCTCGGTGGTTCCAGTCCGCATGACTATATCTCTATAGTGGCATGGTTGCGTCAAGCATAAGATTATGCCTATCTCTTAGGAACATTGCGCGAACTTGCTTTTAGTGGCGTTCCATCTCTTACCTTCTAGGTAAGTTAGACCGGGCTATTTAACTTATAGACAAAACAATGCAACATCCCATAGACAGGCGTTGCTTAACAGCCTTTCACCAAGCAAATAGGACTAACTCACTATACTCGTACAACGCACACTTCTCGGTGGGTTGCTTCATACATCCTATCTCTAGGCTACACGATTAAGCATGCGATTGTCTTTGATAAATAAACGCTGGAGATTAAACTATGATAGAGATTGAAGATGATGAAGAAGACGGTAATGAAGGAGCTAAGATTTTCATTTCACAAAATATCTTAATAACTTAAGCTAGAAAATATAATACCACATAGAGATTTAGAAGAGGAAAGGAAGAACTCTAACGTCAAGGCTGTCGGTGGTGCCATGGTTAAATGGTGGAGATGTCTCTCTCTAGCCTCTATCTTCGGCGAAATGCTCCCATCGTCACTGGTCTTGGTTGTGGAGATGAAAGAACTCTCACTGAAAATCTCTTTCAAGCTCTCATCTGTGATCACAAACCTTTGGCCTTGAGGCAAAAATTCGGATATCTTAAAATGAAATCCAAGCGGCTTTTATAGAGTTGGACGCCGACAGCATATAATGATGGATGATATGGCTCATACTGTTTTGTCGGCAGTAATGTGGCATTGTCATATTCGCCTTATCTTGTGTATACTCCCACAAGGTATGCGTCGAGCTTACTTTAGCTGAAGTTATCAAACTTTACCCATTTGCGATCTTTCTATTTAGGCTATCAAATCAACTCCATGGTCGCAATCTTCCAACTTGGTCACCGCAATCCCATTGCGTTGGACGCATGCGCGATTTACCGCAACTTCCATAGGTTGG
The DNA here is from genome assembly GCF_009727055.1 of Benincasa hispida. Lineage (NCBI taxonomy): Eukaryota > Viridiplantae > Streptophyta > Magnoliopsida > Cucurbitales > Cucurbitaceae > Benincasa > Benincasa hispida. Next base: position 4,786,286 of record NC_052356.1, on the reverse strand, counting down.
ACGCATGTGAATCAACCATCTGCGATTGCTTAGCTCAATGCATTTGTCTTTGCGATCACCTGGCTTCAACAATGTGTTGTCTGCGATAGCTTATTTCAAATGCATGCGTTTGATTCCTACGATAGCTACAAAATAGAAACTTTGGCATGGAGTAACGCACAAATATTGGGGTCAGTGAGTATTAGTGCTAATTGACGTAAAACTCAATTTTTTTCGCAAATTCTTAAGTATTATCACGTGGTTTTCTCTACTTTATTAGCCTTCATGATTCTAAATAAAAGCCTTATAATAACTGGCATTTCTACAGTTATCACCCCCCTCAAACTTAGAACATGCTTGTCCTCAAGCATGCGTTATACTTAGAAATTCTTAACTCACCTTCCGACGTCTCTTTACGATGACCATATCTCATAATATAATTTTACTCGTGCCTCTAACTATGGACGCAATGCTCTCCTCTGCTTTGGCTGCTTCTTCAAAGAAGCTTTTCTAAGTTGAAATTTGGTAAGCCTTTTGCTCAAAACTTTTTATTCATTCTCCGCAACTTTGCGTTCAACTTCATGAACTACGTTGTTCAAAAAACAATTCAAGCTTATGCGTTCACTTATTCTAATGCGGTGTTGAACCTGGTTACGCTCCTTCGTTTTGGCTACCCCACGTGTGTCATGCGGGCATCCAACTTCGGTTGCGTTCCATATTCACTCAACTCATGTCTCGCTTAATTTGGCTGCTAGACAAAGGAGTTGCGCTTATGCGTTGATCCTTGCGACTTACCTTCATTTTGGCTTGCCCCTACGGGTGTCATGCGGACATCCAACTACGGGTAAGTTCCTTTCACACTCAACTCTTGTCAACATGGGTTTTCCCCATTGTATTGGCAGTAGAGTTGTTATTTTCAAAAGTTCTTTTTTTATGAAAGTGATCGCAATGTGATGGAACGCAATTCTCCGAGACCGCTGCCAACCCCCCCCCCCAAACTTAGAGGGTGGCAGCATTCTCACTGCAAGCTAAAAACAACACTCAATAGGAATGTGATAACAAATGTTTGAGCAAAGGTTTGCACACAATAAAACTATAGGACTTTCACACTTTGAAGAGGCCATTAAAAGTAAGGGGTGCCTTGTGATACTAGTTAGAGGACGTGGTGAATTATTTGTACCATTAATAGATGCATCGCAAAGAACCGCAGTCAGATTAGGAGATTCCAAAAGGAATATGCATAAAAGATAACAGAAAAGAACTTTAAGTAGAAGAACACATGCGACAATGCGTTGGAGTTCATGCGATTGAAGCCATGCGTTAAAGGATGTGGAGGATTCTTCCATTGTAACTGGCGCCGCACCGAGGAGAGTTATTATCTCAACCCTACAGGAGCAAACGCACAACCAAGGAAGCAGCCGCATATCCAAAATAACAATAAAATAAATAATAAACTAAACTAAGAAAGCAATGTAAAAGATTAGAGTAGAAGACGTCCCTGGAGAAATTGAAGTGTTTGTCACAACAAAGAGTCTCTCATGCAAAGAGATGGTTCTCACCTGCTTGGGTCAAGGGAGCTCACTCTGACCATTGGAGCTTTCAGAAATTGTTGGACGCATGATGGTTGTCATGCGTCTAAGACTGCTTCCAGCTCATGCGACAGATAGCCCTTTCTACCTCGGGGTCAATATTTGACTTTCAACATATGCCTATACTTCAAATATTATTTGCAGCTTGTCGCAAAATCTACAATACACCTAAGATTGAAAGGGTGCTTGCGAAAACATAAAAACTTCACAAAAAATTAGTTGCAAGTCTCCAACAACGGCGCCAAAAACCAATTGGAAATAGGTAATGCTTTGTTTTTATTTTTATTTATTAAGGACAGATGGAGGGCTGTACATGAATTCATGCGTTAGCATGGCTTATACGTTTGCACCTATGCGTCTGAGGTCATGCGTCGAAATGAAGATGCGTTAGATCTAATATGCAATGACCCCCGCGCTCTCTATCACAAGTTTTCTTATGCTAGTGCCAAGTATAACGCAAACGCAACTTTCTCGGGTAATCCGAGGTCGAACAAGGACTTGTCACTCAATAATTCTTGTGAAGCAATGCCGTTTGAGGCGATGAAAAGAAAAATAAAAAGAAGTTTAATAGATGTACATACTATCCTACTCTCTAACTAAATAGATTGAGCAATAGAAAGACTTGTAATGAGAATAAGTAGAGACACAACAAACCATTAACACATAGTAATGTTTATTATCTTAATTCGCCCGAGTAATCCCAGCTCATTGCACTAACGCATTGCACACCTCTCGCGTGGTCTGCCGCATGACTATATCTCTATAGTTGCATGTTTGAGTCACGCATAAGATTGTGCCTATCTCTAGGAACAATGCGAACTTTGCTTTAGTGTGTTGTTCATCTCTTACCTTCTCAGGCAGTTAGATGCAGGTATTTAACTTATAGACAAGCAATGCAACATCCATAGACAGGCATTGCTACAGCCTTTCACCAAGCAAATAGGACTAACTCCACTATACTCGCACAATGCACACCTCTCAGTGGGTTGCTTCATGCGTCCTATCTTTAGGCTATACGATTAAGCATGTGATTGTCTTTGATAAATAAACGCTGAAGATAAACTATGATAGAGATGAGGATGATGAAGAAGATGGTAATGAAGGAGTTAAGATTTGCATTTATCACAAAATATCTTAATAACTTAAGCTAAAATGTATACAACACAAAGATTAGAAGAGAAAGGAAGGACTCTGCGTCAAGGCTGTCGGTGATGCCATGGTTGAATGGTGGAGATATCTCTTTCAAGCTCTATCTTCGACGAATGCTCCGATCGTCACTCAGTTTTGGTTGTAGAGATGAAGAATTTCTCACTGAAAATCTCTTTCAAGCTCTCATCTGTGATCAATAAACCTCTGCCATGAGGCAGAAATTAGGATGTCTTAAAAGAAGGTCCCAAGGGCTTTTTATAGAGTTTTGGACGCCGACAGCTATAATGATGACGATATGGCTAACTGTTGCTTTTGTCGCGGTATGGGCATTGTCACATCGCCTTATCTTGTTGATACTCCCAAGGTATGCGTCTGAGCTTACTTTAGCTGAAGTTATCAACGCGTTTACCCATCTTGCGATCTTCTATTATGGATATCACTCCATGGCAGCAACTCCCATTTGGTCACCGCAATTCCCATGCGTTGGACGCATGCGATTACCGCAACTTCCATGGGTTGGACGCATGTGATCACCGTCTACGATTGCTTAGCTCATGTATTTGTCTTTGCGATCACCTGGCTTCAGCGCATGCGTTTGTCTGCGATAGCTTATTTCAAATGCATGTGTTTTGATTCCTACGATAGCTACAAAAATAGACACTTTGGCATGGAGTAACACATAATATTGGGATCAGTGAGGGATTTAGGTGCTAATTGACGCAAAACTCAATATTTTCGCAAATTCTAAGTATTATCACCGCGTTTCTACTTATTAGCCCTCATGATTCTGAATAAAAGGCTTATAATAACTGGATTTCTGCCAGTTATCATATGTGGTGACATATATATGGATCGTGACTTAAGTGATAACCAAAATGGTTTGTAGTATATGCATACAGGAGGAAAATTTTATCCTGGTAATACTACGGATACGGCCCGCTTTGTGGAATGATCATAGGTTTTGTGACTTGTCACAGATGGTCTGATTCTAATCATTTTGTGTAGAGGATATGCGAGCAGAGCATCCTATACAAAGAGTTTGTATAAGACCTGACCACGAAGTTTTAACATCTCGTTATAATAACACTGTTTATGAGAGAGACTTCACTTCACTATGATGACCATAGTGAAGGATCTCGTACCGAGAGTTCCATGAGCGTATTCATATCGCTCCAATCTCACCATGACCGAAATACAAATGATATACATTATACACATACAGTTATGCACATAAATCTAATTATCGACATGCTCAGAACAAAATAAATAACTGGGAAATGATTCCATATAAGTTGAAGGATGTCTTCAAACTTTAGAACCCCAACGCAGCAGATCCCTCCAATAGATCTACCAAAAACCCGGCGGGAACATCGACTGCAACAGCACGAACAACGCGAACACGAATGCTGCAGTGGAGACGACACCACCACTAATGAACCGCGGGGTATTCTCGGAGTGAAACCTAAAGGGTAGGCTTTGGTGAATTTGGTAGAGGACGGAGGACAACGAATCGTGTAGACGATAAGCAAGCGGGAGATGAAAACGTGCTATCGTATAGCAAAGTGCTTATCGCATAGAGGTGCTACACGATCGTGTATGAAAAGCTGAACAATCTTTAGGAAAAACGTATACGATCGCTTAGAATAAATCGTAAGGTAGACGATCGTTTAAACGGAGAAGCAACTATCTATAGGCTCTCGAGCGATTGTTTACGACATTCTTTTGGGCGGTCGAAGAAATAATGAATGCACGATACAAAATGAAAAACTCTTTTCATTTTTAACCCGTCGGTTACCATAACCAATGTTGCCCACTACCCACGTCTGAACGTGGAAAAATGGATTAATTATCATATAATTAATCAATTAATAATAAATAAATATAATCATATTATATTTATATTCTATAGTTTGATATCACATATCTAGTAATAGTATTTTCTCCT
>NC_052356.1:4773981-4781599 GCF_009727055.1 Benincasa hispida | reverse complement strand
TATGAGCTTACAAATAGACTTTGGCATGGAGTAACACTATATATTGGGCATCAGTGACGGATTTAGGTGCTTAATTTGAGGCAAAACTCAAATTTTTCGCAAATTCTTAAGTATATACACGCGTTTGTTACTTATTAGCCCTCTGATTCGAATAAAAGGCTTATTAATAATGAGCATTATATGCCAGTTATAGTATGTTTGGTGACATATATATGGATCGTGGATTAAGTGATAACAAAATGGTTTTGTAGCATATGATACAGGAGGAAAAATTATCCTGGTAATACTCGGATACGGCCCGCTTTGTTGGAATGATTATAGGTTTTTGTTGACTTGTCAAGATGGTCTGATTCTATCATATCTGTGTAGAGGTATGAGGAACAGTAAGTGGTGCGGCGAGATCTTACAAAGAGTGTTGTATAAGACCGACCACGAAGTGTCTTTACATTCTGTTATATAACATGTTTATGAGAGAGGACTCACTTACTTATGATGACACATTAGTGAAAGGATCTGCGGTACCGAGAGTTCATTGAGCGTATTCATATGCTTCATCTCACCATGACCGAAACTCTTACTTATCAAGAATTTGTTGATGATTTCACTTTTCTTAATAGCTTACAATCTATTCGGTTGGTTTTTTTTATGCAATTATTATCATTATAATTCTTAATTAATTCTATTTTATTTTCTATATATGGATCATGATTGCTGATTTGAATTATTTCCATATTTCTGTGTGAATATTTCATTCTCTGGTATTTATATAAGTTGTATATTAAGGTATGTATTTTCTATATTTCAACTCTTTTGTAATTGGAGAGTGTCTCGGACTGAAAGCCTTATTTGTGAACGGGAGCGCGATTGGTTAAATTCCTCACTGGGAGAAAAACTAAGCGCCCTTTAATACCACGATGACCCTTTAATATGCTCGGGGCGTGGGACACTTGAAAGGCGCAACATGATTATCTCTGGTCAGTAGATATCATAGGACTGCAGGGACTCAACTGATAACTTCTACTACCAACAGATTTATGGGAATACTGGTAAATCAGATGTATTCTGATTTGAAGGCATCATCACAAAGATGTTTGATTTAAATTTCTTAAATTGGGTTGATATACGGCGCAAGGAGTTAACTCTAACGTGTAATGCCTGCTACTGACTTTTTGCGATAGCGCGAAAAACCACTGAGATGGGCAAAGCGCGGGCCTTTGACTCTTCTTTGGAATGTTGAAATCGTACAAAGTGGTTGAGGCTTTGGTGGAAAGTTGTCTTTACAAAGGGACTAGAGTATCATTTAGGGAAAGAGTGGTTGAAGCGGATGGTTTCGTATCTGAAGTTTACAAATTCGCTACTAGCTGGCGCTAATGTTGAAATTTTGTGGTGATATTAGTTAGATAGGAGCGTTAATTAGGCTAGAAATTATCTGCGAAGGGAAGACTACTCTATATTGAACTAATTGTTGATGCAGTTTTTTAATCTCTTGTTTAAAGGTTTCAACAGGGTGGACTAGTGATCAGAGGCCGAATAGGGGTGAACGATATGTTATAATTGGACAGAATACAAAAGACGTTGTATTGATATAGATACAAGTATTTGAAGACTAAATGTCTGCCTTGCCTCTCTAGGGAGGAGTTAAACGGGTTGATTGATTAAATCGATGAAATGTAAGACGATGCTTGATTGTACGTTTCATTAGAACTTCGCCATAACATGATCAATATAAGTACATTATTGTAAAATATTGTGATGTGCCACTAATTAGCGAATAAACTCTTCGTTGGATATCAAGCTATATGAAATGTTAAGTGGCGGAGATTTATTCTATGACAGTGGAAGGAACCTGAGCATAACTTTTTAGAAAGTTTATATTAAGGCAGTTAAGGTGAGAGAGCAAGATATTTCCCGTTTTCTAGGCGATTCTCTATGTATTTGTTGTTTTGAATCCTCTGGTTGCTTTAGCGGAGGCAAATTCGAGTCAAATTCTGAAGTTGAATAACTTAGAGGACCAATTTAATTCAGACGATTACGGTAATCCTCGTGTATCATATTGTGGCAACAATGAACTCTTTTCATTGGTGATTTGTCTAAAGATCTCTCTTGCCAATTCTTCCTGATCAGTGCTGGTGTCTGAGAATTCACATTAAGACTTTTTGTGAGTCGCCCTACTAATTACTCCAAAATAAGTTAGTGGATGTTTCCTCTATATGTTTATTTTTATTTTATTGAATATTCTAGCTATCTCTGGTGTGGTGTTTAGAAATGAAATAGAGAAAAATTTTCGCACTTTATATTGATTACAGTGATTTGGATTACGATATATCTATCTTATTTGACTGAAAAAAAATAGGAACTAATCTATACTAATATAGATCTTTAACAATATTCTAGATTATTTATTTTAAATTATCATATCAATTTGTGTTCTTAAATAATATGTGAGCTCTAATGTCGAATTTGTTTTCGAAGTTAATTTCTTATCCTAAGTGAGATATGCTAATTTGATATTGTTATCTTTATTTGACTAATAAGCCGTTTTTTTGTATTATACCTTTTTTCGTGGGCATTATTGGGAATTGTGATGACGCAGTACGAAGATAATTATTTCAATTATTCGTCGCTAAACATGCTTAGTGCACTTGCTCGTGAATAGTAACTTGTTATACTCCTTATGCATATGATAGCAAGGTTCAGTATAGGTCATAAATAGAAGTCTCATTAGAGTGTCATGCTTATAGTTTATAATTATACCAGTAGTTCCAATATTCATATATTTAATATTGAAACTTCATCTTGTCTAAGTGGTTTTATTTACAATTATCCATTGTACATGTTAAGCAAACATTATATACATGCAAATATAACCAAATATAATATATTACGTGTGTCATCGTGTGTTACATACAGAACATTTCCAATTTTTCTATCTAATGTCTATAGCTATGCATTGACCATAATTTGATTTAACAGCGTGGATGTGTTCGGTAAGACTTACAATGATTTAAACGACGCTGAAAGAGGTGTGTATTTTACCTTGATAAATCTATTTCAAAGTGTCCGATGTCATCAAATCATTTGCTATCAGTGTTTGAGCAATAAAACTTACAATTCTCTCTCATTAGCTGTTTCATTTTATGTTCAATGATATAGATTGATTTGGGAGGTAAATCAATCAGGTAATATCTATGAATTAAACTATTGTTGTGATCAGACCAGATTGGTGTTAGATTACTTTCGCTATGATGATATCTTCCCAATAGTTTATTAGTTATGCTGTGATTATTTGTTATCACAAAAATTCAAGACCGAGTAAAGTGATCTATATTGTTGTTCCGAGTATTGATACATTCTAAGTATGATTGGACTCAATTTCATTTTTATGAAATTCGTATTCTATGTACTATTGTGAGAGTGACCACCATAGATTTATATCGTTTATTTGTCCATGATACATGTAGTAATACCATTCTCTAGCTCCTTAAAGATAAGGATAATTTTATCTATCCAATTTACTGCTGTATGATGTACAGCAACGATACAAATGTCACTCTGACTGAATGACATTGCTGGAGCTAAAAAATCGACACTTGAGTTTGCTCGTGCCTTATGTTTCTTATGAATGTTCCAAAATATTTTGGGTGATTGAATCTTTTCAGTTGTTTATCGTGATCGATCGAATGTCGTCTTTTGAAATTTTTAAACTCATTGGAGTCTTCTCAAGTGAGATACTATTCTTTCTTTTGGCTCATCAAACGCGGAAATGTGGTTGTTCTTTCTGATTTACCAATTATATGTATTTGGGGTTTAGGCGGCCATGTGATTCGTTATTTTGTTCCAAGCTCCACTGGACTATCTGCCTTTTATACAGGAGACACTAATTGATTCATTTTCAGAAGCATTTCATAATGTGCTTTAATTTTCTTGCTGTGGAAGAGGTGCTGTTTCTCATAAGAAAGTCTTAACAATGTTTTGTGGTGTCGTTTTGAACCTACATAGCTTTTTGTGGTAGTGTATGAGATATGGTGTCATTTTGTAGGTGACAAGATCATCCTTTGCATAATATTGCATATATCTCAAGTGCGGAAATAACATCTACCTTGTTTGAAAGGAGTGATTTTAGGTACACCGCGTATCTACTCTCGGCCCATGTGCGCAAACCACATCTAACAGTTATGGCCAAGAAAGGTTAATTGAGGATCTCTAGTTTCAATGTGTCAAGAGTTGTTCATTGCCAATAAGCTGTGTCGGATAGAGATGTGTATTTTTGCTTCATTTAGATGGTGAAGAGAACTCGACTAATGGAATACTGAATCTAGTGAACTTGCATTAGAACTAAGTATAAATCTCTGCTTTCGCAGGTTTAAACCTCTGACTCAATAGGAAGACGAGGTAGACAGGTGTTGTTTTAGGATTTTCACATGGTGGCCGAATTCTGAACGTTAATGCTGTTAGTATGATATGATCCTTTGAAGATCCGGATATAGAAACTCTACTCTATTTGTCTATGTTCTTCAATCTTTTCGGCTATCTTTTAATGTTTTTGACTTCCTTTATTAGACAATAAATCCATATGCTCTCCATTATGAATATAGGGATACTCCGTTAAATACGTTTACACATAGCAATAGTCTCAGTCCTATACAAAACTCTTTGTATAGACACCCTCTCTTGAAATATCATTAGTGTGATATAGCTATCTTGTGATACAAGTACACACAAATTGTAACCATTCCACAAAGTGGGCCGCGTCCGTAGTTTACCAGGATAAGGTTTCCCTCCTATATCCATATACTACAGACCATTTTTGGTTATCACTCAAGACATGATCCACTTGTATGTTACCACATACATGCTTGGTCACATACAGATAACTAGGGATTTTATGTTTATTGGTTTGTGGGTATAAATAAAATAATTAACCGAGCAAAATATAAGATGTGAAGTAATATCATATATTAACAATACAAGTGTTGGTACATTACTGTTTACAAACTACAGGACACGAGACTTTAGGGCATCATATCCCAACACATAGGTAACATGACCTCAATCCTGAGTGAGTTTGGAACTCCTGCCATTGAGGGCAATCCTTTTGATTTGTATGGGTGCAAGTGGTCAGGTCGCCGACTCAAACCTATCACTTTGGGGATTCGTCTGATTCGGGCGTTGGGAACTTAGAGCTACACAAGATGGAATTCACTCCTTTCCCGAAGCAAGGGCAAGTAGATAGATAGCTTCCTTAAGGGCTGATTCCAAGGCTTGAATGATTTGGCGCCACACACTTTTCTTGGCCCGAGAGATGTTACACATAGTTGAACATTTGTTTGTATGTCATTAGAGGGAATCAGTGATACTTAAGGAGTGAGATTCTACAGGGGCAAAATGGTAAATTGGCCTAGGTGTACTTACAAGCATCTGTGAAGGGTCGTCGTACTCATGATTGGTTTATCGATGGACAAAGAATATATCTGTGGTAAGAGAGAGTTCAGTTATTGGTCTTTAGTGGGATGTCTGGCGACTGGCAGTTAACGGATGGTGGATCTCGTGGCTAAAGAGTTTAGTCAGCTATTCACGTACCGTTGGAGCTTCGAGACAGGTCCATAAGATCCCTTGGTAACTTGGATAAAGTTGAGAATCAGTTTTTGAGGTCAACTTGAAATGTTCAAATTGATAAGAGGAGTTCGATTATATATGATATAATTGAACTAATTAATTATATATGATATAATTGACTAAATGTATGAGATACATTATTTTGGAGGAATTTTATGTAAATATGATTTATATCAAGTAGAGAAGAAATTACTATAGTAGATATGATGATATCAAACTATATGTTAAGAATATATATGATTATATTTATTATTTAATTAATTAGGCGGGTTATAGATAATTGGCCGAGAATTTCTCCGAAATCGTGCGAAAGTGGGAAAATCAAATTCGGTTCTTGTAACTGAAGAATAAAATGAAAAATTGATTTCATTTTTGTAAGACGTTAAGAAAATCGCTCACAGTGTATTTCATCGAATCGCTTAACGTTGAGCGCTTATACGATAGTGCCCATCGCCGAAACGATCGCACGCGATTTCTAAACGATCATTTTACCTTTTCTAAGCGATCGCTTAGGCAATTTTTGTAGCTATCGTAGGAATCAAACACATGCATTTGAAATAAGCTATCGCAGACAAACGCATGCGCTGAAGCCAGGTGATCGCAAAGACAAATACATGAGCTAAGCAATCGTAGACGGTGATCACATGCGTCCAACCCATGGAAGTTGCGGTAATCGCATGCGTCCAACGCATGGGAATTGCGGTGACCAAATGGAGATTGCTGCCATGGAGTGATATCCATAATAGAAGATCGCAAGATGGGTAAACGCGTTGATAACTTCAGCTAAAGTAAGCTCAGACGCATACCTTGGGAGTATCAACAAGATAAGGCGATGTGACAATGCCCATACCGCGACAAAAGCAACAGTTAGCCATATCGTCATCATTATAGCTGTCGGCGTCCAAACTCTATAAAAAGCCCTTGGGACCTTCATTTTAAGACATCCTAATTTCTGCCTCATGGCAGAGGTTTATGATCACAGATGAGAGCTTGAAAGAGATTTTCAGTGAGAATTCTTCATCTCTACAACCAAAACTGAGTGACGATCGGAGCATTCGTCGAAGATAGAGCTTGAAAGAGATATCTCCACCATTCAACCATGGCATCACCGACAGCCTTGACGCAGAGTCCTTCCTTTCTCTTCTAATCTTTGTGTTGTATTACATTTTAGCTTAAGTTATTAAGATATTTTGTGATAAATGCAAATCTTAACTCCTTCATTACCATCTTCTTCATCATCCTCATCTCTATCATAGTTTATCTTCAGCGTTTATTTATCAAAGACAATCACATGCTTAATCGTATAGCCTAAAGATAGGACGCATGAAGCAACCCACTGAGAGGTGTGCATTGTGCGAGTATAGTGAGTTAGTCCTATTTGCTTGGTGAAAGGCTGTAGCAATGCCTGTCTATGGGATGTTGCATTGCTTGTCTATAAGTTAAATACCTGCATCTAACTGCCTGAGAAGGTAAGAGATGGAACACACTAAAGCAAAGTTCGCATTGTTCCTAGAGATAGGCACAATCTTATGCGTGACTCAAACATGCACTATAGAGATATAGTCATGCGGCAGACCACCGAGAGGTGTGCAATGCGTTAGTGCAATGAGCTGGGATTACTCGGGCGAATTAAGATAATAAACATTACTATGTGTTAATGGTTGTTGTGTCTCTACTTATTCTCATTACAAGTCTTCTATTGCTCAATCTATTTAGTTAGGAGTAGGAATAGTATGTACATCTATTAAACTTCTTTTTATTTTTCTTTTCATCGCCTCAAACGCATTGCTTCACAAGAATTATTGAGTGACAAGTCCTTGTGTTCGACCTCGGATTACCCGAGAAAGTTGCGTTTGCGTTATACTTGGCACTAGCATAAGAAAACTTGTGATAGGAACGCGGGGTCATTGCATATTAGTCTAACGCATCTTCATTTCGACGCATGACCTCAGCTGCCAACCTAGCCCCCCCGCCCCAACACTTAGAGGTGGCAGCATTCCTC